>NC_049991.1:8441045-8453853 GCF_000003815.2 Branchiostoma floridae | reverse complement strand
AGACAGAGAAGTCCAACAATCATGGTATCATACTGATTTCCGTTTTATCCCTGCAAGAGTCGTTCAGAACTGGACAAGTGACCACTGCCACCTGCATAAACTACAAGACTTGAAGAGGAAGCGTAGCTTCAGGGTCCACATAACCCATGCTGATTTGACATGGTGGACACTTCACAAAAAGGTCTTGAGCAAGATATCGACGTTTGTTGATTTTGCCAAAGCGTTTGACACCATGAACATGAAAAAGCTATTGTTATTATGGTCTTCAACTCTGCTGTCTACCACAGATCCTCAGTATGGTCGTCCAGTTGTATAATTGATTTTAAAAAGACCAAGCCTGACCAAGGTAAATAGATGGCATGGCCCTTTCTGAACCATCCCCAGTCGCCAACGGTGTCCTGCAGTCCACAGGGCAGCGTCCTGGGACCAGTGCTATTCCCCATATTCGCCAACATGATGCAGTAGATGCCATAGATGGTCATGACGTTATCAATATCCGGTAAGTACTACATCAACAGTTACGTAGACGTGGTCCTCAAACCAACAGACGCAAGTAAAATCATAACATGCTTGCCGGAAGCAATCAAAGTAAATGTGCACCATGAGCGGTCTTTCTGCCCCCATTGCTCTGTTGGGGGCTATATTCCCACGCCAGCTAATTTCCACATCAGACAGCTTGGGACACTGCGGGATCTCGTCACCTACAACAATAGTGTGATCCACGATGCAGGCTACATGTACGATCAGGGAACATCAGCAGGTAGAGAAGAAAAGGCTTATCTATAAGCACAACTTAAGCTTAATGGTGGTAAGCTTTGATGCACAGTATCTACCAATTTACCAAAGAATTGCCGCGAGGATGATTGACATTAATTTGTGGGCTATACAGTAATTGGCCTCATCTCTTTCTTAGAATACAAGGACCGGGTCTAACCTTTTACCTACACAGAGTCTTTCTTAGAATACCTGCACAGAGTCTTTCTTAGAATACACGGACCGAGACTAACCTTTTACCTGCTACTCTTAACGCACTGTATACATAATGTAATTTAAGCCTTAATTTGCACAAAGGAGTTGTAAACCAGTACGCCTGAGGTGCTCATACACAGTAAGATGAAGATAATCGGATCTGCTAGTGTCACTAAAATTGATGCTTTAGTTCACGGGAAAAGAAAAAAAACGAATAAATACAAGGTACACGTTTTGTTTTATTCCCCGTTGTCGTTGAACCGACGGTAGTTATCATTAAGTCTTTATCGCACAGCCAGATCAACAGGGTTAGACACTGAGAAGTTGGACCTTTCCTTCCTTCTCCACTCCTCCCCATTTACGACGTGCAATGTTCCATGAATCATTCAATCATTCAACATTCAAACTAGATAGGTCACCTGTGTTGCGTTCCGGTAAGGATACACATAAGTATGAAAATACACAAGATCCTGTGGTGCATGCCAATAGCAGATGCGCATATAGATGGAGCCAGCTTGTCTCTCAAAGGCATTATGTTCTACGATGGCAGAAAATAAACCAGTTATATGCAGTTGCCTGTGGTGAAGGCTGGAAAATGCAATATGCAAGACGCCGAGGTAGTGTCAAATACCACTGTCCTTCTGGCAATGGATGGTTGTAGATTTCAAACGCTGGTGACTGTAATTTGACTACTCATAGGTGGGATATTTGTGGCCGGAGGCGGTGTCTCTTCGCAAGGGCTGCGGATGAACTCAAGAAGACTGTGATCAAATCAAAACCAGCAGCACGTAGGTGATAGGCTACGTCCGCCAGCTTCAGCCATGCAATAGAACGTTTTCAACGTAACGTCATCGGTGTGTCTACCGCCATGCTGGTGTCCAAATTTGCAATTTAACGAATCGTAGCTCTAAATTTTCAGGCATCTTCTGGTCCTCTCAAATATGAAATGCCTAATATTACAGCTCAAAGAAAAAATACCAGTGGAACACTTCAAAACTGGACGATGGAAACAGAGATTTATGTACGCTTGTGCAGTGATCTATTTAAATACAAATAGTGACACCAACATGGTTGTCAGCATCTGTCTGTTCTATTGATATTAGATGTGAATAATAACGAAGCCTGGTGGTTGATATGTTGCCTCGTGTTGCCTGCCTCTTTGATGGAACGTTTCAGTTCATTTACCTAACAACAGTTTTCGCCACCGCGTATAAAATGTTCAGTTAATGAAGTTCAAAACATCGAAGAAACAGAAGAAAAGTTGTAGCGTTTAGATAAAATCATAGTGTAGAATTGACTAAAAGGAAGCACTTTTACTTCACAATGCGAGATTCTTCATAATACCTATTGCTAATACTGTCCCTAAAGAAGAACGCTTCGCATCACAACCAGATTGCCAACTGAACTATCAATCTCAAGAACATTAAGCAAAATTAGCATGTATAGTGTTTTTGAAGAACGCATATCAATATGTCGAGTAGACATACAAGGTGTGCGTGGTAAGGAAGCTCTAAGTAGTTTATTGTATTACGACCATTTTGATTGGGAATCAATGATCTATACTAATTTGTTTCTAACATCAGACTATAAACTTTCGTCTTGGTTAACGATGCATCGCCCGGATGATGATAATGATATGTATATATGTCTTATTCGTAAACTCCATATCAAACTGGTTATTTTACAACGACATCAGGTTATTTTCAGTCGCAGCTTTAATGAAAGTAGTCTAAAAACGGTGGTGAAATTTTGATGTGGCTACCGTGTGTTGTTTTTTTTCAGTTGAACGGAAGAATATATGAAAAAATGTGTGTTTGTGTACGTATAAGACTCAATGCAGTCACTTCAAGTGGACTCACTCAATCGTGCTTTGATCGGTTGGGCCCGGGCCTCAAGGGCGCTATCACCAAACACCATCAACAGGCATCAATCTCCCTGAGACATGGTTTTGGAGACGTTACGCCGACCGACAGCAAGGTCATACCAAATGCCAAACCATCACGTTCAACACCCTGCACACGTTGGTACAGCCGGAGGACCTGTCTCCGAACCCTGTGATAAATAACACCGAGGTACAGCCACCAAACCCCGCTGCTCGGAACCCGTCACAGGCTACCGATGGAGCAAGGGCGATGCCGAACTGGAAATGGGAAGTCATCAAATCTTCTGATGAGGACGTTACCCTAAGAAGCAGGCGCGCATGCCCGAACCAAACCGCATTGAGTGTTAAGAGTGCACGCTCCATATCTCTACGCTGAGCAAAACTACTCCTGACTTTGCTGTGAGGATCTATTCATAGTGCAAAAAGATATCCATATCTCTCTTTGGCTACTATATATCTCTATCTCGCGAACCTATCGACACTCCCTGAAATGGGAAAACTGGTTTGCAGATATCTAAATATCATGAAGATGATATCTGGACTTCAGCAATGTTTCATCTAGACTCAGCAGTTTGTATAGCTTGTTTTACGCGTGTATGTGTGAATATGGGTTTGGAATTATGATTAGAAAGAATAAACACTATTGAACGAGAGATGGAGAGAGAGACAGAGAGGCGCAGAAAGAGAGAGACACAGAGAGCCAGGAAAAGACAGAGAGACAGAGACAGAGATAAAGTCAGATAAACCCTAAACATCCTTAGCACAGGTAAATATCATACATATCAATCCACGGCTTCTTTCCTAGTTATATCGTATAGATTTGTTAAGCACATATATATACTCGAGACTACAAAAAAACACCCCAAACACACGGCAACGAAAACATAAACGTCTTGAGGAAGTTGACAGGGTAAACGAATAGGTTGTCGCTATATGTATCTCCTTGGCCCGTAAGTATGGAAAAAAAAGAGAGCCAACCAAGCAAGTTGATCCGATTTGCCAGGTCCAGCCACGTACGGAACATTACGTTCTTCTGAAGCGACAAGCATCCGTAAATGACGTCAATACTATTTTTCCTGATGGGCGGTACGACTTTGTTCGACCCTCGAAAAACTACTTAACTTAATGGCCCTGAAGATTCGTGACAGAATTACCAAACTATCTTCCTGTTATACGAGTCTTATAGGGAATCGCTTGCGATAAACTCGATTTACTGCAAGGAACTTGGAATGTCCATTTTTGTGGGCATCAAGGATGGGTAATAAGTAGAGTAGCGGGAGCCGTTATACTTGAAAAGGAAGATGCCGTGTAATAATTATGGCCCTGTATTGGAGTGTGAGTGCACCATATGCCGTCCACTCAAGACTACCATTTACATCGCGTAATGAAAGCATGTATGAAGGCATTTACAACACTAATTAGCCCATTTCAATAGCTTTTCCACCGCCATGTCCAGACATACGGTCAGCTTCACTGAAAGAGAGCTTGTGAAGTCGATGTGAATTGAAACCGTAATTCAACATGCGGAGTGCGTACTGTGCATTTCTCACTAATGGTGTTTTTAGCCGAGCTCTGTGTGGAAGGCATTTCTAACTGATCGATTCCAATCAAG
This sequence comes from Branchiostoma floridae, assembly GCF_000003815.2. Taxonomy (NCBI): domain Eukaryota; kingdom Metazoa; phylum Chordata; class Leptocardii; order Amphioxiformes; family Branchiostomatidae; genus Branchiostoma; species Branchiostoma floridae. The sequence goes on along the minus strand of NC_049991.1, from coordinate 8,449,390 downwards.
TCTTTCCGACCGGTTGCCTTTGTCGAATACTACATGAAAAGATGTCATTCATGCTGAGAGAGGTCTTTTTTTCAACTACAGGAAGTGCTGCCTCATCAATGTGGTTTTTGAGGATGCAGTCAAGGCCGGTGTACCGAAAGTGCGAAAAGGAACGAAAAGGAACGAAAAGGAACGAAAAGGAACGAAAAGGAACGAAAAGGAACGAAAAGGAACGAAAAGGAACGAAAAGGAACGAAAAGGAACGAAAAGGAACGAAAAGGAACGAAAAGGAGCGAAAAGGAATGGAGTATGAAGCAAACTTAAATAAAATCAATGAGAATATAAGGAATCGGTACTGCGGGCGTTAGAAGCCTATAAAACGTGTTTTATTTTACCGAGAATTTGACATTATCAAATTTTTACAGCGCTGTTTATGTTTCAGGCTGTTGTTTTTGTGTGGCTAAATTATTCTTTGAAGATCTGCGAAATACAAAGAAACGGAACTGAGATAAGAAAGTAAGGACTAAAATTCAGTGGGTGGTAGATGAATATCGATTATTATACATTTTCAGGATGAGGCAAGATTGTAACGTTGTTGTTGTATTTGGGTGGCTTTTATTCTCCCTAGAGGGGAGCGCCGCATGCAAATGACCCGCGAAATCCGGTCAGGAAAGATATGCTAATAAACTGCTGCCCCACGAGCATGACAGCTCCTTTCAACAGGGCCAACAACATGGTTTTCTGGAGACTGGAGACATATCTTCTCGCTCGTTCACAACGAAAGAAAAGCTGTAAAAGGAGAGACATATATACATTGTACCAAAGAGATTTCATCAAGTTGTACAATGAGTATTCATCATTTTGGCGGGAAGAAAGGTGCCAACGTGAGGAATTTGTGCAAAGGATATTGGGAAATACAATTTCTGTCAACAATTTTCCGTCATATTCAATACAAATAAATTTCTGCCTCTTGCGACCGACATCAGGCCCTAGCTGATGATAAAAAAATCCCAATGCCGGGTTTAGATGTCCTGGTTGCAAAACAAATTTAAGGCGTTGTATTGATATTAATGAAAGTGTGAAAAAAAAGGAAGGAAGAATAATTCCCAACATGCTGGGCTCGAACTTCCGATCGTCGACTTCCCTGGGTTCGAACATTCGACCTAAATTTCTCTAAGGTCAAGTTCTTACAAATTGTGCAATACATATACTTGTAACTTTGCTATCATTGCATTTTTTAAACAACTATATCCACATAGCATGGCTTTTTATGATAAAATATGCGCAATCGTTCTCAACATAATCCATTTCTTCTTGTGAAATTTTATAATATAAATGTAATATGGATATTCTAAGGAATGTTATAACCACATTAACACGTACATGAACATAGATATGCATAGATAGGTCTCATCAATATTCATTCCTCCATTGAACCATTGCTATAGGAATTTCGTGGAACAAGCCGCAAAATGCATTTGCCGATCACAGTTTTCCTAATATTTCCATCGATTTTATTTGAATTTGCTTCATACTTCGTTCCTTTTCGTTCCTTTTCGTTCCTTTTCGTTCCTTTTCGTTCCTTTTCGTTCCTTTTCGTTCCTTTTCGTTCCTTTTCGTTCCTTTTCGTTCCTTTTCGTTCCTTTTCGCACTTTCGGTAGACCCGTCAAGGCGCGTACGGAGGAAGATATGTTTAGTATTTGCAGGGACTGCCTCACGCATTGCTTATCCGCAGCCTAAGCGTGAAGGTCTCGTCTAGAAGAAATCTTCATATCAGCTATGTGTACATGGGGCGCCCTTGGGGAAAAAGTTTTATGGTGGTGTTGGACAATATGTACAGCCATCACTGGTTAATCTTTGCCAGTTGCCAAATGTACATGTACATGAATACACACGAATATCTCCAAATACATCTGGTGTAAAAGCAGAGATGAGGATGGTAATAACGACGGCTTATTCAATTTCAAGTTATGTACAACTTATGCTGGAAGATGCTAAGAGACACATCTGTAGACGATGTCTGTAAAATCAATTTAAGTATTTCTCACCATGAAAAGTTACCGTGGATATGTGAGTCGGATCGTACACGGGTCGTACACATATCATAAGATAAATTTGTTAATCGTCTGTAGAGTGGGAACCAGTCGTGTGATCAAGTATGATTGCCAATAGATTGTGACATTTGTGGACATCTTTGGCGTATGAAAAGGAAAATTTAGAAGATCAATCAAGAATCCCTCTTCAATTGTGGCAAACTACCTCAGATCCTGATGGCAATTAGTCCGTTTGACGACTTTAAGACACAAAGTCATAAAGAACCAAAGCATAATCACACGTCCTCTTATTAATATGAATAATGATGATGATATTGATAATAATGATACGCTTATTGCAACGTTTTGCCCAAATCTTTTGAATTAATAAGATGGATACAGTTAATAAAAAACAAACAGTTACACTGAAGGATATAAGCCAACTCTAATTTCAATTGTTTAGATCTAAGCTTGTTGGGTCAAAAATAGTGTAGTCAAAGATTAACTCAAATAAGGGACAAAAAGTCAACATAAACATACAAGATAAACAAAAACCTACACGTAACTTTATTTTAGGATCATATGAGCTCCACTTATTAAATAGCAAATACCGCCGGATTTTATCGATTTTTGTTTTAGAAGCAGATGCCTGTTTAAGAACTTACGGTCAATATAGACAAGATCATATTCTGCAGACGACGCTTCCCCTTATCAAATGGCAACTACTTACATTCTGATGTAACAGACTAAAGTGATTGCTCGAACGCCAAGTGACAGAGTCAACATCCGCAAAACCAGATTATGAAGAAGACACAAAATTACACAAACCCACACGTAGCTATTTTACATTTTAAACTAGAATCGTGTTAGAATCAACCTTCTCGCACAAAACCGGCAAATAACACTCATATTTATAACATTTCCATATTTCTAACTAAATGATGAATGACAATCAATATAGACAGTGCCAGATTACATACATGTAATAAGCTAAAACTTGTTTTGAAACATAAAGCTACACTAGCCCGCACGTAACTTAATCAAAATTACCTAAGTTCCTCGTATCAAAATGGCAATTCTATATTAGATAATAGAATCAAACGTTTGCCCAATGGAAAAGAGCCAAAGTTAATATTAGCGATACCATGATAGAAATGAAGTGACATTTCAGAAGAAATAATGTTACATAACACACTTATAGCATATAAGAATTGTGTTAGGTCCTCTTATGAAGATGTAGAATATCGCTTATCTTTGTATTATGTAAGAGTCCAAAGATCAACTGGCAAAGTCAATTTTACAAAATATATAGAAGAATATACGAAGCTTCATAAACTAATACGAAACTATATATATTTTTATTGAATCGTTTTTTTAATCTACCTACGCATATAAAACCGCCAATTGAGGTTTATACTAAGTAACAGAGGCAAATGTCTAACCAAAGAGTAAATGACAGGCAATATCACCAATACTTAGAAGACATAATCATAAACGTTTCTATATTTCATTTTGCCTATGCCAATCATGTTATACTGAACCTCCTTGTATAAACGTTGCAAATACCACTGATGCTTATACCATGAAACAGAGTCGAATGTATAGCTAAATGACAAGTGACAAAGTCAATATTGAAAATACCGCAGTCTTCACGTCCGATTCACTGTCCAATCTATCTCTGTTACAACACACTGGCTATCGACATTAAGAATCCTTAAGATGCCATTTACAGCATTGTCCCTCCTTAACAATCCATCCCTTTACTTTCTATTAGGTGTTATTGCAAAATGTGCAGTTGTGTTTGATGTTATGGCAGTTTTGGGCATGGTGTAAAATGAGGATATAAGGTTAGTTTCGACATAAATATATCCTCCAATAGCCATCAGTATAATACACCACCAAACGCACTGCAGTCATTTTCTTGTTTTCTGTATATCGATATTTTTCAAAAAAAAAAAGACATTTTCCAAAATTGTGGACGTGTTTACGGAAGAGGATCGTAAATTACACTGAAAATGTTTTACAAGTTTTTTTCCAGCTCATTTAAGTTTGACCATATATGTTGTTGTTTATGATGGCAATGGCTACGGGATGTTCGGAATTTCATATTTCTACCATTGCCAACATCAGATGCGAATGTAATGATGATACTTCAGTAACTTCTAACTAATAAATAGTACAAATCTACCGTCTCTAAAAGTAGAATCTTATGCAAATTTTCCATGATAATGCACAGTAAGATAGCTATGAAAACCAAGAAAAATTAATTTGATAATGACGAGATGTATGCTTGTTACAGCAAAGCAGTTTTGTTCAACATTTCAAACTAAAATGTTTGCTAAATTCAAAGTAGTCTCTTATTCAGCCCTAGAAATTTTCCAATTATACATTTTCATTCTTTGAGAAAGAAAGTTAAGAAAGAAGCAGAAAGAAACAGGCATCACTTTATTCTTCACGTTTCGTGCGTGTGGAGGATCGCTAAAATCGCCACACCCATATTTTAATCCTTGCGGCAACCTGGTGGCAAGTTGAATGCTCTATTAGCAAAAGCAAGCAATGCTTATGACGAGTCACATGACCTAGCCACGGACGAATCTCTAGCAGTGTAGATGATTTAAGAGTCTTCATTGGCTGAATTATATACACCAATCAGCGATCATGACACTGTTTCTACTTCGGGCAATGTCAGTATGCATTGTCAAATTTCCTCAATAGACATCCAGGATACTGCACAATCATTGCGTCTGACCTCGTTGACCCAACATTCAAAATCTGACCGTTACAAGCTGCCACCAGACGGACCATCTGTTGTCTGCCAGTTTGGGCACGTGCCATACAAAGGATGATGTTGAGGTTTTTCCCGTAATCTGATGCCCTGCCAAAAAGGGTACGGAGGTAGCGTTCTAATTTTGCGAGCCAGTTTGGATCCAGACAACGTACCTAAGGCTGATGAATAAGTTGGCAACTGTATCTGCATGTATAGCTGGTGTATCTGCACTTCGGCGTAACACATGTTTGTTCACCGGCTTCTCAGGTACACAGCGCGGCAGCAGCTGGTTATACACTAGCCGACCTGCAGCTGCCACACCTAACCTTTTCACAATGACTACAGCCAGTACTTCTCATATATATGATGTTGTAACTACTTTTAAGATGCCTTTCACCCTAGCTAAACCGCAGCCAAAAAGAACGCCGCACTCTGTTGTACTCTCAGTACACAGCTTCTTTCGTGACGCTTGTGACAAGCAGATATTGCAAAAAAAAAACATCGATATCCGTGCAGCCTCAAAAACTTGTACTGTACTAACATTAAGGCACCATTGTATACAAAAAATGTACTTGCCAGAATATAGCGAAAATGGTTATAAACCATCCTCAGTTTGCCTTTTCATGAAGGAAAATGCTCCATGGCCAGGCAGTTTTCAAACCCATTCCACGCGTTCGAAAATTCGTCCTGCATGTTGCCGATGACAGCAGTTCTGTAAGGTCAACATCCGCACATTTGAATTTCGAGCAAGAAACGGGCTATGACCTCTACAGTGAACCTGATGAGACAAATGCTGCCCTACAGGACTCGTTGACTTCCCAGAGGGTCAACCACCGCCTAGATATGTTCACTGTTCCCGAAGGCCATCAGCTTGCCCCGCACATTTAAATTTCGAGCAAGAAACCGGCTGTATGACCTCTACAGTGAACCTGATGAGGCAACGGCTGCCCTACAGGAGTCGCTGACTTCCCACAGGGTCAACTACAGCCTAGGCATGTTCACTGTTCCCTAAGGCCATCAGCTTGCCCCCAAGAGGTCTTAACCTTTGGCGTCGGCTATTCGAACCTCAATTAAAGTTGAGATTCGCGGGGTAATGGGGAAAAGGCTTTATCATGCATCTCATCAGCTAGTCGGGCTTCTCAATAGCTGGTTATGGAAGGATTTGCGGACCCCTTTGATATAATAGTACCTGAGATTCCAAAATATATAACTGTGTCAGACTTTCAAAAGAGCAATGCTGTTTTATTTGTCATCATGATTACTTTTCTTATCGTTGCACCAGAGTAGAAGATATGCAGTGATTATTATGACCTTTGATAAAAATGTAAATGGCTAAATGAGCTATAAATAGAATCATTTTCACATATTAGTACTGTATGGAAGTCTTATAGAAATATATGCATTTGCCTGTCATCTCTAAGTGGGCGTATGTAACAGAATCATATTACAGCATAAAAACAGCAGTAGTAGCAGCAGTGGTGTCTAGATGCAATAGTAGGGTCAAAATCAGAGGCAACAGTAGGCAATAGCAACAGGAGCTCAAGTAAATGAAACGTGTTCAACGGCAGTGGCACGAATGACAGCCGGCGGCAGACAATGGTAGTAGTAGTAGAAGCAGCAACAACAGAAGACTCGGACAACAGTGCTGGTAACAGCAGTAACAACAGCAGCAGTGCTAGCTGCAGCAACAGCATTGCTGTTTACAGCAGCCATTGTAGTTATGGTAACAGCCGTAGAAGCAGCAGTGCCAGTAAAAGCACAGAACCTGTAACAGCAGTAGCAGTTGCAGCAACAGCAGTGCTGTTATATAAGTGCTGGTAACAGCTGCATCAGCATCAGTGGAAGTACAATCAGTAACACTAGTAGAAGCAGCAGAAGCGTAGAATCAGTGACAGCACTAGCAACAGCAGCACTATTACAGTAGCAACAGTAGTGCTGATAGAATCTGAGAATCGCAAGCAGCAACAGCAATGATTGTAACAGTAGCTGCAAACTAGAAAATCAATTACAGCATCAGCAGCATCACCACCAGCTCTGGCAGTACCAGCATGCAATACAGACAGGAACAGCATCTGGTAACAACAGCAGCAGCAGCCATAGACTTGGTATCAGCCACAATTGATACCAACAGAAGAAAGTGAAGATTGGTGGACACCGTAACAAGATACAGATAAACACAAATCTCTTATTCATTACCAACCTTATGGAGGTAATGAGTACGGATTTGTTGAGTAATCTGAACTGGAGTGATACCCCGTAGTCCATGGAAGACTTGTGGCAGATGACCCTGCGCAACGTAACGTTATACTGGATCGATATCTGCGATCATAACGATTGACGTGATTGTATTATCGGGCTGAGATTAGATCTAACCTCAGGCTACTGGGTTTTGATTATCTTACACTGACAAGACTTCGTTAATTATGTGTCGCTTCTCCGAAATCTATAATATTAGACAACTCACGATCGACCACAGCGTATGGAGTTTGGGAGTTTCGATATCGTCGTTTTTTTTTTAATTAACTTCTAGCACCATGTTCATTATATACCGTTACTTACTTGTTTAGATATCGTGTGTATCACGGTACTGAATACGTTTGCGCTCGTATATCTGGCAAATGACTTGTATCTGCGACTTTTTTCCTCATGATTGTGTCCATTCTGATGGTAACCTTGTGCTCTCTCTTGCGCTTGCTCTATCCCTTGTTCTCTCGATCTTACGTCCCTCCTGTCTTAGGCTTGGGTCCAAATTGGAATAAGGAGCCCCGCCGGACAGTTCACGGACTTTTTTGCACTTTCGGGCGTGACCCCTACGCGGCCCTTACGGGACACCTTGCTGCTCCCAGGGTAATTTGGGGCCCGGCCGGGCACCGGTTTGAATTCAATGTTGACTTGAAATGAACCCATGTCCCAGTAACAAATAAACATCGTGACCTACCCGTGAGGAACACCGAGGGGTCCCCCCGGTATCCGGCAGTCCGACGGGACAAATTTGTGGCTTCGGAGCCCGGCCGGGGTTACATCCCTGACAGGCACCAGTGCAATTGAGATCTAAGACTTAGCTAGACCCAATGACATATTAACGGTACAGCCGTTATTTTATTCTCAATTGCGGGAAACTATAATTATGCTTTTTGAAATAGCAAAAGGCTGTGAGATGCAGCCTCTCTAAGGCTTATGTTTTCAACAAAGAGAGAATTAATCTGTTTATCTCAAGATCGAGAGTAATATTCAACACTTGTCCATTGCCTCCTGTATGCCTGTGAAGCTATATATGTTGCCTATCCCGGGTGCTTATGGATGCACCTGTAAAGCGTTCTGGCCTTAATATTACCTGACAGGACATAAGACACGGCTGGAGGATCACGTTAAACGCGTTCATATGCTCCAGGCACATTTCCGATTCAAACAGACATAGTCATATAGAGGGTTTCAAGAAAACGCATTGATGCGGGAGATATACTCGTCTTTTAAACTATTTCTCCTTCAGAATTTTATCAAGCTGTCTATAAGTCAATATATAACCTGTTACCTGTGTATCTTAACACATTTAGCAGAACATCAGA
>NC_049991.1:8413857-8440542 GCF_000003815.2 Branchiostoma floridae | reverse complement strand
CACGGCTGGAGGATCACGTTAAACGCGTTCATATGCTCCAGGCACATTTCCGATTCAAACAGACATAGTCATATAGAGGGTTTCAAGAAAACGCATTGATGCGGGAGATATACTCGTCTTTTAAAACTATTTCTCCTTCAGAATTTTATCAAGATATTACAGCTCGCATAATACATGGGATATTCATAGATAGCGGTTGCTACAATGATCGACCTGAGATTGACACAGCAAAGATAATAACAGGTCACCAACGGATGACGGATAAGGTCTCCCTCTGGGGAAATGTGCACTTTGTCGATATCTTTAGGACGAATGGAGTTAACCCCATGCGGCCATGCACTCGAAATAACCTCGCTTTTAATTTTGTCTTGTTTTTTTCTCAGCGTGTAAATGGTTAAGGGACGACATATTTGTGCAATATGGTCAAAAGAAATACATAGTGTGAAGCGTCAAATAGCAATTACTCAAGCAACTGGATATGATTTTGGAAACAGTCAGACGTTTCAGTCAGAATCCACTACCTTTCGTGGCTCTTTCACCAGTGACACTAAAACGGCTAACCGTTTCCCAAATTATATCCAGTTGCTTGAGTGAATACTACTTTGCGTGTCTTATTACCTGGATGTCTAACCTTCATCAACGCAGATGTGAAGCTTTATTTTCCCTGCATCATATCGATGTGTTAAGTACATTGGAACATTTAGCACCGAGAATGAACCTTTCTTCTTTCATCAAATATGGAAAAGCCGTTGTAGTATCTATATGTACATGCCCATTTGAAATTGCAGACGACCGCACCCAAGCAACGTTAAAGAAAAATGGTTCAAGCGTTGTCTTTATTCGTTCCTGGTGTAACAAGGGCGTTTGGTGACAAGATATATTTCATTCCACGCAGCAGGGCATTGGGCAAAACCTAACGCTGTTGCCACAGCTAATAAACAAGGAATGCGCGCTATGACATCATACCTTTTACGCCTTGCCTCGCCTGTAAATAGTCACTCATATTTACGGACAGCTCACAGCTGCCGTCCTGATCTCGCTAAGCTCGCCCTAAATACTTCAACTGTAATGAAGCTATTAACAGATTCAGAAGAGCGCGTTCCTCCCTAATGGAAGCTATGTATCTATGATATGGCCGGGAGCCAAAATGCTCTTGATTTTGCTCTCGACTATCACAGAACACTTGGCTTCCCCCCAATCCCCAAGCCGCGGCCCCCTGCTAAAGTGATATTCGCGTCACGTGCAGGTACTCATCCCATAGGTAGGAATCGTCGTGGAGAGGTCGTCTTCTTACCCATCGAATACTGGCGTCACCTATAGGTACGGTTAATAGGACGTCTGGATCAGCGCCAACGCTATATCATGCAACACTTAGCATCGGTATTCTCTGTCTCATCGTATATTGGAACTGTAAAATGCTGATCATACCGCACTTCCGACGTCGCCATAGACACATTCAACATCGCTCCAATCTCTCTCTTCTCTCTCAGGGTCCCGCCAAAAAAATCTCACACCATCTGACGTCACGACAGTCCGGAATTTCCTCCCACAATTCCCAAAGAAGTCTCATCAAATTAGAGCCTTGCGGTTGGTGACTTTGTGCTCAGGTGGCACGGAGCAGTGTTTACCACCTAGTTTGTTTGTTGGTTTGTTTTCTACCCGTTCGCGGCCTCCGTATAGGCCACTGGTGGTGGGTTATGTCGTCCTAAAAATTACCCCTCACTTTACCCCAGCAGCGGAAAAACTCAATAACACTTGCAGGATAATCAATAGGCAGACCAGCAAATGAATGGGATCGGGTCACATTTATTGGAGTTGGGAAAACACAAGCAATGAGCAGTATTTCCTACAAACCCAGGTAATGGTATTTCCGATTGTAGCCCGTTAAATGGTTGGCTTCCAGCCCGCGGTATAGGTACTTCCTCACCGCGCGTTTATTTTGGATCACCACACGTAGCTGTAGACGTTTTTTTCTAACACAACCATCTGTACGTACTGAGCACCATAATTGGATTAAAATATAGCGCCATGACATAAATGTAGCCGCCAGGCTACAGTGGTTGGAACTAGGTCACGTTGCGACTGAGGTGTCTCTTCCGGCCAGTGAAAATCCTGAAATAAAAATATGAAAATAAAACCTATTGACTTCTTGGTCATAACGTAGGCGAAATAGCCATAATTAAAGTCCTGGAATAAAATCGGAGGATGCCTTTTCAATCTAATCTTTCTTACACTACTCCAGTAATGATTCCCTTTAAGCGCACTCATGGGAGTGTTTCATTAGGTTTGTCGGGAATAGGTTTTATGGAATTTATTGATAGTTCTTGAGGTGTACCACAAGGCATTATATTGGACCCCTTGTTGATTATTGTGCAGAAATAATCTGCCAAATCGTAGGATACAGATTCATATTGAAACAAACGATTGGATATATTTCTGTCGTTGCTAATGCATACCATAACTCGATTATTTCAGCATCTGTACTGCCGTAGATAAAAGCAAATGCGTTTAGTTGAAACATCATAAAGCTATGATCTAGTTTGTCATGGTCAGAGGTCGTCTCACCCATGCAGTGCAATAGCTGTGTGAACTAGTTCTATAACCAAGTTACTGACATGGTTAATTCATTTATATGACAGTGTGACCTCATTTTGTACTTTTATCTATCTATCTATTTCTCTATCAATAGTATATACCTATATATCTTTAAACAGATTGACCATAATCTGCAGTTATTTCCAATAGTATATAAAAATTTAGATATACATGTATAAATGTATATACACGTATCATGATCACCACAGTATGACAAGAGATAAAGATAATACTTGGGACAGTGACAGGAAGTAGAGTTTAGAGTTGGCAGAATTAGTCCTTTATTAAGCTTCTCTGACAGCTGACAGACATTCCAGGTCATGAGGTCAACGGAAGAAGCTACCAGCTCACGGGGAGGTATTGTTTTTGGTCTGCGTTTTTGTAGTTTTGTATATTTTGTATAATAAGAATTTTTGTATTTGTTTGTTTTATTCCTCGTATGCTGAGCATTCTCCTGTAACTGTACGTTTGATTTAAGCTAGATTTTGTACATTAATCGTCTTCTGTAGCCTTGTATTTCAGTGCTCATTGATTGAACCAATTGCAAATAAATCAATTCATATCTTACACGTGCAAGTAATGTTCAATGTCCATACACTATACAGGAAGTGATCAATGGACACATTTCTTATCAATAAAAAAACTTTTGCGCAAGCAATAAAATAAGGCATGTGAGAAACTTTTAGTATATTTCACGAAGGTATGAGATACTCGAACTCCTCTAACGTATTTCTGTACGTGCGGCATACAGGAAGATGCCACAGAGAGTGATGCCTTCATTTCAATCCTTTAGGGTATAAACTCGGTACATCCAAGGGCAGACAATTCCATTAATGCAATGAGAAGATCGGAAAGGCGCCAACATTTGCAAGCAAACGTTACATATCTCCTTACAAAAATATCTTTTAAACAGAACTCGGGGAGGCACGTCTAATGACTGATCGTTTCCTTAATACAAAATTTAGAGTGCTTTTTATACTGCGAGAAAATAATGATATGTCTCCTCCCAGATAATGTGGAAATGAATACGTGATTGTTATTACCTAAACATTTAACCATCCAACATGGCGGACAATACTTACGTCATAGTCAACTGAGTTCAAACACTTATGGGTCGCTAAAAGTACATTATATACAACTGTAGTTAGATATTTTCACACATCACAACATTGTCACCGACTGCTTGTCGTACACAAACGGCTGAAACGTCATAACTGTTACAATGGGTTCACCTCTGTTGGGATATTTTAGTGGTGGAAGCTCTAACCGGTTATCATATAGATTTGCATCATAAACATTGCCATATCCAGCCGCACTCAAACAGGTGCACGCCGTGGCAGAGGAAGTGATCTAGCTCAACATTTCTACAACGTGCCCTGATTTACAATTTGGTCGAATTCATTTACTTGAAGCCGCGGGCGGATATTGTCTGATTGTGCAAATCCCATCTCGCCCCAAAGTCGCACGGCTGCACAGTTGTAGTCATGATGTACGAATCGTGGATCACTCCTATTCATGACTTTTGACCCACTGTGTGCCCTGAGGTGGAATTGTCAGTGTGGTGTCTACCGGTCCATCGATCGCCTCATAGATTGGGGAAGCGGCACGGCGGAAATAACTGACCGTTTAGAAACAATAGCTACCTGACGGCGATTTTATATATCGTCGTCGGTAGGAAATTGCGAGGGATCACAAAATAATGTGGTGATAAAATGTGATACGGCGAAATGGAAGGGCCAGTTCAAGCCTTCAATGACAGGGAAAGCATAAGATTTAAGTCGGCACTATTACAATGCTGAAGTGTATGGAATAAGTTGTTACTTTCTACCTTGCGAAGTATGAATGTACATTAGAATTGTAATAATATCATATCAATTATAAGGTAAATCATCTGCTTTTAAAAGATGTTCTCGTGCTAGCCAGTAAAAACGGATAGAATACGCGGTGTCAAATAAAATGTGAAATACCTCATGCATGACGTTTGCACGCAGCCTGTGTCGCTAAATTAACGATTTTGTATGAAGGAGTATCAAGAATAAGAATCTTACTAACACCGTTCTCTATTGCTAGACTTGATGGCATGAAGCATTGAGCAGTGAGTAAAACGCGAAGCCCGTTAACGTTTCTCCCAACTTTTACAACAGTCTTTAACAGTGGTTATGGATGAAAGGACTCGGGACTATAGTAGGTGATTCGGAATCGTGTTGTAAAAGGTGCTGACTCGCTTTTTGTATAATACCAGTACACCTCGACATGTGTGTATGACGCAAAGAACGAAATGTTTTACTTCACACTGCAGCTAGGTGTCGCTGCTGCGTTGTAAGGAATGCGGTCAGATACATTATTGCGTTTATTTCCCCCTCATCATGACATTTGACCCACTGTGCGCCCTGAGGTGGAATTGTCAGTGTGGTGTCTACCGGTCCATCGATCGCTATACAGATTGGGGAATCGGCACGGCGGAAATAACTGACCGTTTAGAAACAATATATAGCTACCTGACGGCGATTTTATATATCGTCGTCGGGACGAAATTGCGAGGGATTACAAAATAATGTGGTGATAAAATGTAATACGGCGAAATAGGAGGGTCAGTTCAAGCCCTAAATGACAGGGAAACCATAAGATTCAAGTCGGCACTCTTACAATGCTGAAGTGTATGGAATAAGTTGTTACTTTTTACCTTGCGAAGGTATATTGAATGTAGGCTCTCGTAAGATTAGAATTGAACTGTCATTAGATAAATCATCTGTTTCCAAAGATGCTATCGTGCTAGCCAGTGAAACGGGTAGGATACGCGGTGTCGAATTGCATATGAACATGAAAAATAAGGATCATGCACATACGTAATGTTACTAGTATATCGTTCTTTCTTGCTAGAATTGGCTTTTGCATTATGCGCCTCAACATGTGTGCATTGTCTGAATGGACGACAATCCCGTTCCTCAGGGCAAACTGCTTCTACATCGCACTGCTACGCATTGCAGCTAGGTGTCGCTGCTGCATTATAGAAGAAAATGCGCTCCAAAACGAGACAGATTCTGTTCCATTCCTTCGTCACCAAATCTCCAAGCAAATTTACCGCTGGCGTAAGACGATATCAAAAGGCCCAAAGTAATACTTATCACGGTTCATGAATGGAGTAGATTTTCTTAGCCATACAGCCTCCTTATCCAATGAGTGCATTTGTTGTTCTCTAGCTCCTCTAATAATGATTTGACCCCTTCTCCGACTATCACATAATTGCTTCAGCTGTAAAGATCTTTAAATGATCTGCTTTGTGGTATGTTACTACCGATTTGTTTTTAAAGATTTTTTTATTCTAACTATTAAATATCACATGACATTCAGAACACATGTGAGCATTTCATGTACAGAGAAGGCTGACGTCAATCCCATGTGCGTTGCAATGTTGACAACTTCCTATACAAATCGCTAGATGTCGCTCGTGCACTGTGCGTAAACTTTCAACTTTCAACTCCAGGGGTCACGATGCAGCAAGTAAGGAGAAGTCCCCGGGAATCCTGAACGTCTATCATCAACTCTCTTCACAACCCAGGTGTGGTACCTGTTTCTTCACAATACTACCATGTAAAGACTATTCGTGAAGAAGCTTTATAGAGGTCTAAACACAATTTTAAATCGTTTGCAACTTGCATGAATAAATGATTCTGTAGTCTATTGCACGAGAAAGAAAGCAAAAGGATTTTCGATTTTGACTCAACTTGAGAAAAAGTCAAAGTTAACACATGCATGCACAAATTCCTGCAAGTTAACATTGATATAACGCTTCTTATCTTAAAGATACCGACTGGGATTTCCTAGCGTTTGCTGTGAAGTTCCTTTGTCAACATGGAGATCACAAGACACAGTAAGTTTCTTATGTTTTGGTTCCTCTAATAAACGCAGTGGACTATTATGCATTGAATTTTGAAATGATAAAATGCGCAGTCAGTTTGTAATCTTTTGATTCCTTAAAGCTTTGCAAAGTCTTCTATCTCTGATTGCCAAGTTTTCATGTATTCCAGACTTTAAGCAGGTGATAGACCAGGTGTCAGAAGCTGTGGATGAAGCTTCATTTCTGTGCATTGATGGAGAATTCACAGGTGAGCTTTTTGTTTAGCTGAATCTCACTTCTGCAGTAACGTTACAAACACTAACATGATGAACTCTCCTAGCCCTGCTGGGTACCTAAAGAGTGACTTTCACTGACTTAAGAAACAAACATTGAATATACTAAGTTAAATGCAGCATCAGTAATCCCCAAGATATGCACACTTCAGATGCCAGGTGTTCTTAAGAGGGCATCGAGAACACAGTCCTATTTTCATGTTATATGCTTGATGTAAGAAGTGCCTAAAATTGAAAATATATCATCTTTAAAGTTGGCTGGCTATTTTGATACAAAAGGCAAGACTTAGTACAAAAAAGTGGAATGACACCATTATTATCATATGGCACTATTTTGCATTCTCATCTCTTAATGTTTATTCTTATTACTAGGTTTGAACAATGGTCCAGCTCTACATGGGTTCGACACACCTCAAGAACGATACGACAAACTTAGAAAGGTACGTATGCAACAAGCTTTTCTAGAAATGGAATATGAAAATTGTTGTATTTATTGGTTGGTTGGTGTGTGTGTGTATGTGTGTGTGTGTGTGTGTGTGTGTGTGCTGCGTATGTATGTACATGCGCCGCGTATGTATGTACATGTGTGTGCATGTGCACGTTGGACAAAATCTTGACTCACTATATGAAAGAAGTCTAATTATACCCTATAAAAGAAAGAGGGGTTGTTGACTTGTTAATGTTAGTCGTTGTCAGGAATGCCCAAAACATCACATTATGCATGCATTGTGTCTGGCTTTTGTGAACAAATTTAAAGAGGGGTTATACAAAGATGGCGGACTTGTTCCCTTCCCCATTTTCATACTGTCACTGTTTTACTAATGATTCCTTCCACCCCAGGGCTCTTTGGATTTCCTCTTTGTCCAGTTCGGACTGTGTGCTTTCAAATATGAGACTGAAGAATCCAGGTAAATATTATTCATTGTTCTGAACTAAAGGTAAGGTTAAGGTAGATGTAGACTCCCATGGCCTTTTTGAGGCCATAGGGGCAGTAAGTTGTTGTACACTGTGTCTAGGGTATGGTATTGGAAGGCAGAGCCCATCCCTCTCCTTCCACCGCCTTTTACCTTCCCAACCAAAGTCAGGTACCCATTTTTTACACCTGGGTGGTGTGAGGAAAGTTGTGTAAACATCTAACCAGGATGGCAGGAATCAGAAACCCATGATCTTTTTATCTTGTGTTCTCTAGCATAGCCATTTGAAGGCACCATCATACTAACATTTAGTACATTTTGTAATAAGCTAATGAACATGTTTCTAAAGTAGTAACTATTTTGAAATTGACACAGTTATAGCTCCATACTATTTACAGAGGTGTCAAGCTATACTATTTTGAAATGTATACTGTAATCATTTCAGTTTTTACTTCAAAAATACATAAAACACGATAACTTACTATATCATGTATATATGAATCGTAATGTTACATTTATGACAGACTTGTAGTATCTGAGATGAAATCACAATTTTCCCTGTCCAGGTTTGTGGCCAGACCGTTCAATTTCTACATCTTCCCTCGACCGTTGAACCGAAATGCTCCGGACTGCCGATTTCTGTGCCAGGTATTAAAGTCATGGTGACGAATTTAGTAAATGTTTTAACCTTCTGCCAGCTGTAACAAATACAAATGTGCTTCTGGAAGCAGAATGAGCAATAAAAATGGCAGATGTTTGAACTGTCAATGAATAGCAAGAAGACTTGAATAGGACGTCATTCATGGGTTGTTCTTTAAATATACACACTGACAGAGATAGAAACTTAGTACAACATGTAATTCAGACCAAGTATCAACTGAATGTTTATAGCATTGCTCTTTCCCTTATTATTGTATAACAATCGCCTCGTCGATGTTGTCACCTACCCCCAAAGAAGACAAATTAAAGATGTACTACTTACATTTCCTCTTTTTTCCTCCTATCAGGCCTCCAGTTTGCATTTTCTTGCTTCTCAGGGGATGGATTTCAACAAAGTCTTCAGAGATGGTGAGGATTTTAACATGTGTACATACTCCCATCCTAGCTTATACATATTCATGAACTTAATTATCATAATGATCTTTGCCTGATAGGGAAGCTCATCTGCAAACTGTAAGAGTAATACATGTCAAAAACATACTTGCATGATTTGTGAATTTCTTGTTCAACTGTTTCAGTTTTGAACAAGTTGGCATATCAAATGAAATCAAATATGAAATATTTGAAATCTGGAATATTTTGCTTTTACAAGAAAGAGGAAAGTTGTCTTTTGATTTAATGAAAAAGAATATACTGCTGATATGATAATAATGTAAATGTTCTTACTATGCTTATAGGAGGACAATCATCACTTTTTATATTTCACTTTGTCAGCCATTATAAGGGAGGGAAATTTATTGTTTCTGTTGGTTTCCCCATGGACAGGCATTCCGTACTTGTCTCCTGTTGATGAGCAGCAGATGAGAGACACCCTGGACCAAAAACACGCCACACAGCAGCTGCACTCCCCTCCCTTCACTAGTGGTACATCCCAGACCTCCGACTCCAGCAGATCCATCCAGGTCCCAGCTGAACACAAGGACTTCATTCAGCAGACTCTGTAAGAAATTAAGATCAACATATCAACAAGACCACAACACCTCAAAATCACATACAAAAAAGCCTGAGTACCATCCTCCGTAGTGACCACTGGCTTAATACTTTTGCTTGCTAACCATGGAGCAAGCAAAAATATTAAGCAGGCTAATAAAAAACAAAACATTCCACCATAAAAGAGACTAATCTTTCATCCTTGTAGCTGTTGTTTCTTTATTTCTGACAAGATGGCAACAACACGCTTGTAACATTCCATGTCATCGTTTAAGCACATCAAAATTGTGCCTCCCCATCATACACCACTCTCTTGGGACAAAAGTGGTGGTGACATTCTCAAAACTGTAGTTAGCAACATTTCTGTGTTTTTTACAATCATAACCTTAAAGTCATGGTTTGAACCATGTGCAATATGATACATTGTTGGTAATGTGTTAAAGGTGATGGCCCCTGAGACATAAGCAAAGCATGTCTGGACATGTAACAAACTTGGTCTAAACGCGGCAAGATAGACATTACATGTACATGTACATGTAGATGGGCTTTCTTGAGTTTTCTTTGAGGTAAATCATAAGATTGTTTCAGTATGAGACTTCCAAGAGTACATGTAGTTCAACAGATAAATCACTGCATTGTAAAGTTCACTGTACACAACCAAGTGATTTTTTCATGTAGGCAATTTTTCAATGACCATGTCGCCTTGGTGCAATACTGTACACTGCAGATAGGGGGCACTGCTGCATTGCAAAATTTGCAGTTTGTGAATGTACATGTAGTACTAAGTAGAACCAGTACCATCAGTATTGCCTTAAAGAAGGTGAAAGAGTGTCACAAAAAGCTTGCCTAGTCAAAAGAAACTTTGTTATCTGTTTTTTAAGACTTGTATGATAACAACATGTTCTCTGACATGTATATGTTTCCATACAGCACCAGAATACAGTCCTTCATAGACAGTGAGGAGGAGAGTCTTCAGTTGGAGCCCTGCAATGCGTAGGTCCTTCTGTGTATGATGTTTAACTGCATATTAGTACTACATTTAATAAGAAACTGGCTTTGAATGTGTTGAAATATGAATGAAAGTTAGTTAATGTCTATCATACTGTTTGATGGAATTTTGATGTAACCATGATGATGTGATGTTAAGAGCTCTGAAGTTTGTCATTTCTCAGTTCTTTTAAATGTTGAAATATTTTAACAAGTACCATGTTTTCTCCATAGATATTTGCGAAAGCTGATCTACTCAACAGTTAAAAACAAGTGAGTAACATAGCTAAATACAGTTAAGGTTCTCATCAAATGATGGTGGTCATGTTTCCATGCAATATTCAATCAAGGTTCCAATGAAATTAGCTACACCCGATTGTTCGTAGGTTTTTGGTTTTTGCAAACAAATTCAGAAGTCACAAAATCTAAATACACATGGTTGAGTGTGCATTTAGTAAAACTGCATATTTGGGTAAATCTTAGGAACTACTTATTGAACTTGCAAGGCTGTATGTACAAGGAACATGTTACTTATGATGATACAAAATATATAACCATTTCATGGTGGAAATTACAACCTGGCAGAAACAACGATTCTACCACTCGACATCCTCAATCTTATCTGTCGACAGAGATTGTAATCAGGATGTTTTGGTGGTCTCTTAGTAAATTTTTTATTTCAAGTGAATATGTAATGTGACATTTATCGACATTGAAAATTCTTACTGCCTTTTAAGACAAATCTTGAAATTTGCAGACTTTGATATCAGAGTATCTGTAGAATACTAGTTAATTACCTATAGAATCTGGCATGTATTAAAGTGACTTAAGCTGAATAGATGAAAAATTTTGTCTCTGCAGGTTTTCATCTTCTGTTTATCTGGAAACCAAAGTAGGAGAGCAGGTGATCATTCACTTACTGTTATGAGTTTTTTTCTTAATCTGATACAGAATCAATACATGTTATGTTTTTTAAGTTGAGTTATATAGATATATATTGGGGTATAGGGTAAACTTTTTCTCAAGTACAAAAATGTATATGATATGAGTAGAGCTTCTCAGGATCATCTGAAGCTAAAACAATTGTCATGACTTAGATTAAGTTTGCATAGTCACACCAAAGGTACATGTATGGGCTCAGAGGTAATGATCAGTCCAAGCGCTTCATCTGACATATTGCTAGTATTTGGCTTCAGATGATCTTGAGGTAGTCATACCATTTGCTAGAATAGATTAGGTTATACATCAACCTGCCTTAAAGACGCTGTAAGTAGAAATCACTACTTGCTGGTTGTGCCTTCAATTTTCATAGATTCCATGCATGTTGGGCCCCTGAGATTTTTCAAATTTCTGCAAGAGCTCTAACTGTTTTTATCTCATTATATAGAACCAACACTACTTCATTGAAGTCAGCAAAGCAAATGAGGAAGTGCTGAAAAAGAGAGGAGAGGAAAAAAGACAACAAGAACTGGTGGGATAATTTTCTATATTCAAGGTTTCTAGGGGTATTTCCTTTCATGAGGTAAACAGAATCGTGATTTTGCCATTGATTCAAGGTTGATGACCCACTTATCAGGTTACTGAAACACAATGCTTAGTCAGTAACCTGTACATACCAAATAAACCACCTTGTTCACCCCGCTCACTTGGTGTTTATTTGCCTTGCTCACTCGGTGGTTTATTTGGTTGCTATAAATTATTTGCCACTCACTGTAATAACTGTTGTACTTTTACATAGTAAAAAGTTATACTTTGTATACAGTACCACAGTTTGATCAAACACATTTATGAACCTTTATGAATTTTCAGGATGAACTGGACGATGCTGTTGGGATGTCTAAAATCATCAGGATGATTTGTCAGTCGGTGAGATTGCAAAATTCAAACTTTTAAAAGTCTGCTTTTGAGCTTCAAGACCACTTAAGATACGACATTTCTTGATTGTATTTCCCACAATGAACATATTCATCAAAGAACGTAATGTACAAGTACCTATAAACTGTAACAAAATGCTCTTCAGTTTTTGTTGCAACAATTACGACTCCCAAATGTCATAAATGAATACTATTAGTGAACACAGCTACCTGTTCGGAAACTCACCTAGCAGTTTTTGTAAAACATCACTTTTGAAAAGCATTAAACTAAAACAAATATATCTTGCCATTCCATGTAGCACAATGACCAAGCACTGTATTAAATGTTATGTGTGGTATGAATGATTTTCATTGTCAACTGTTCTGAACCCACACAGGGGAAACTTGTCATTGGTCACAACATGCTACTGGATGTTCTCCACCTTGTCCATAAGTTCAGCTACCCACTGCCTCAGGTTAGTACCTGCAACATCTACACATACTAAATCTCTTTGTAAATGCATTTTACAAACTGCACTTCAAGTAATTCCCACAAGAGGCGCTTTTGTGGTTATGGACAAAAGGAGGAGCTGTACTATTCAAAACAGTATCTACAATAAACAGGAACCCTGTAACTGTAAGTCAAATGTGACAACTTTAAACCTTAGCCAAGTTGTTAAGGTTATGTAAACAAGATCAATATTATTCTTGATTGATAACATCGTTTGCTTGTTGTTTTCAATAATTGTGTTTCAACAGGAAATAGATGAGTTCAAGTCTCTTGTAAACTGTCTCTTCCCAAGGTGAGTGATAGTTAACAAAATTTGATAAATCTCAAAAATTATTTCACCCAAGAGCAATGATATTGATAAATATGTTCTTGATGATGTCTGGATATCTTAAGTGCACAAACCTAAGGGACTACAGATGCTGATCTCTAATTCTGATTTTATCAATGTGGTAATCAACAGCATTATGATAGTTGGCATTCATATGTATTGTGGATGATAAACAATGAATGATAATAGGTTACAAATGTCCTTGTTTTCACATGTTTTCTCTCTTTTGTCCCTCTGCAGATTACTGGACACCAAACTGATGGCCAGCATGCATCCATTTAAGGTACTGTGCTTTCATATAGATAAAACAGCCCAATATGATCTTCAGTAGTATTTATTATTGTGTAATTGTATTTTTACAATATGTTAATGATAAAAACACCTATAAGGTTTAGAATTAGCTAATTTGTTACAACACTAAGCTGTGTTGAAACTCCTTCAACCTTAACTTTAAGGTTTGTTCATAACAAGCAGTCACTGTTAGTTACAGTTTTTTTCTATTCTATGGCTGTTGTATATAAAATTGAATGTAGTTTGCTTTAAATGTCAATCATGATTAATTTTTAGGTTCCATGTAAGTCATTAGACCCATTGGTCACACCTGCACAGGTGTACATGTACATGTATCTATTTAAACCATCCCTGCATCCCTTGCTTAACTTATTGATGAATTGTGTTGGTCTGCTTTAAAGAACAAGAATTGTATTTTCTGTGACTAATGTTTTACTCATTTGATGGTTGTGATGTTGGAAAATGTGGCATTTTTTCAGGAACTTGTCTCTAACACTACTCTGGGAGACCTGGAGGCTACTTTAGGGAAAGAACCATTCAAAGTGCCTGTCATAGGTCAGTGCACCACAATAGTAATGCTTATAGCCATGTATAGATAATCATTTATTGCATTAATATAAGTCCATGGATCCAAAGGCCAAAGGTTTGAGCCATGCATTTGAGCTACATATAAATTATGTGATTGTGACCAACTCCATCAGCCTTGTTCACACAATGGACACGTCTACTGTAGCTTCCAGAATGTGATGTCGCAGACACGTGGCTGCAGCAGAGTGTCGTAAATGGCAGATAACCTGTGTCGCCCCTGTCTCTGGGCAAGGCTGTGTACATCCGTGTCCATCGCTGAACAGAGACGGGGGGTGACACAGGTTATCTGCTATTTACGACCCTCTGCTGCAGACTGTGTCACGTTCCAGAAGCTACAGTAGACGGTCCATCCTGTGAACAAGGTTGACGGAGTCGGTTGAAAATTTGGGGTAAGTCCCAATCAATATTATAGTGTTGGTCCGTTAAAGTTTAGTTTAATCATGAGGTCTAAACTTGTAGGCCCCTCACTTGTAAACAGGGATTGTGTAGACCATGGCTGATGTAAGGTGTCATGTGCAGTTGAAACCATGATCTAACCTATTGACCAACTGTCCCCCAGTGTTCCCTGAAGACTTCCCAGGCTATGAGACAGCCCAGGAGCACCAGGCTGGGTATGATGCCTACATCACGGGGAGGTGCTTCACTATCATGGCCAACTACTTAGGTCGGATATACAGTTTTATGTTTAGAATTATAGAATTATTAGAATAATCTTACTGTATACTTATGTACATAATGTATATATTCTCCACTTAATTACCTCGGAAATCTGCCAAATATCATTCAAGAAAATTATATTATATGTTGCATGATTTTGAAGCATTTACTTAACTGTTACATATGATACTCTTGAAAATACAGGACTGCAGTGTAAATTTAAAAGTCAACAAAAGTGTAAGTTTCTGGAAGTTAAGAATTCCTTGATTTCTTATCATTCACTTAGTTATTACAGTCAAACCTGTATTAGCGGCCACCTCTGCATACCGGCCACCTGCCCATAGTGGCCACATTTTAGCGGTCCCTTGGATTCGTAATGATTAAGAAATAGGCTTAGCGGCCACCTGTCCAACGCGGCCACGGCCACACGATTTTCGGTCCCGCAGGTACAAAAACACTGCCGATTACGGCCACGCGGACCGCTGACCTATGTTTCGGCACGCGTTCGGCCAT
This sequence comes from Branchiostoma floridae, assembly GCF_000003815.2. Classification (NCBI taxonomy): domain Eukaryota; kingdom Metazoa; phylum Chordata; class Leptocardii; order Amphioxiformes; family Branchiostomatidae; genus Branchiostoma; species Branchiostoma floridae. The sequence continues at coordinate 8,425,524 of NC_049991.1, read as the reverse complement.
ATACAGCAGCCGTATCGTCACCCTACGCCGGATTTAAAACCTCTTTGATTTATTTTCAAAACAAAACTTCGTAAACTGGCGCTACCCATACCCGCTGACAAACGAGGTCATATAAGATCAATAGATGACACCAATATTACGGATTATTGTGTTAAAGTTACGTTCTAATACACTATCGCTGAGGTTAATTTACACAAGGAGCTTTTATTGATTTACATCACAAAAACTTTCTAAAAAATAAATTGTTACAAAGACAAAATGATATGAACTTCAGACTATGGTGGATTTTATTCTTAGATTTATAAAGAGATAAGTCTAAAATGACGAGACTTTTCTTGTGAGTACCACATTAGCATAATGGGCGAATCTGACGTGTGAACGCGAAAGATCAAAGAAATATGACGATACCGGTCTCTTCAAACAATATCAACTGTAGAACATTTAAAACTTTTTATAGCTTTTGTTTTCTTAATACATATAGTGTAAAAACCATTGCAGTACATGTACAGTACTGTATTATGTGAATAAAGATCAGTGGGTACTAAAACCATGTGTAACTTATTGCTTGTGGTCAATTAATTAGCATATTCTCTATAGTGGCCACCTCTCTATAGTGGCCAATTTTGACCAGTCCCTTGAGTGGTCACTATAGACAGGTTTGACTGTACACAAATAACAGCTACCACCTTTCTCCTTCTGCACATCTACAGCTATAATCAGCCATGCACAAAATGAGTCAACAAGACTTAGTATAAAACTTCCAGTTCGTATGTAGTTAATGGGGCTACTTTAATAGCAATGCTTGTACATGTAATATATTATATACATTTGCACATAAAGTATTATATAATATATTTTAGGTAAATTCAAGTCCCAGTCCAAACCTGCACTGCCTGGATCAGCACTTTTGGAGCCTTTTGTGAACAAGTGAGTTTTAACTGTAAATATTATTGATAATGGTACTAACATTACTGTCATACTTAATAAGTTTAGTAAGTATTTAAATAGCTTCATCAGGATGAAATGCCATTGGAAAATTTTACATTTTTCTATAAACATAGAGTCATTATATAATTATATGAATCATCATGGCACGTATCCAGAACATACAGATGTACAATAGATAGCCTGGTATCCAAATCTATAAAAGTTGCTAAGTTTTGTGCTCTTTATTTGGTTAGTGTTGAATGGTCAAGCAGAATAATGGCTGTCACATACGATATCTCTTTGGACTATACAGTCACATAATATCATACTTGTGCATCCTATGTCATTCCAGACTCTACCTGATGAGAGTACAAGACATTCCATACGTCAATCTTACAGGACAGGACTGTAAGTGGCCTTGGTTCTGCATGCATCGTATGTGTATGGGAAAACTTAAAGTTGTACAGTCTTAGGTTTAAATTTCATATTTTGTTATGCACAGCAAAGAAACGATAGCTGAATTTGCACAGTCAAGTTTTTGAATGAAATATAGATAAAATGTTTTTCATCTATTCATTTGTAAAATATCCTGCACAATAGACTATACAATGTATCACAAAATGTTGTAGAAAGATTGTGATATGAACACCCCAGAGAAGAGCCTTTAGGGTTGGGATTGGCTAGGAAATGTTCTAAAGATTCTTTCCTATAGTATATGCATTTAAAATTGTGATCATGAAAATTATATGTATTGAGTGTGGGTGTGCCTCTCCACTAATTTTAAAGACTCCGAAATGACTTTGTTGTTTTGTTGTTGTTTATTCAGTAAAACCCAACAGAGACCATGTCTTCCATGTGACCTTCCCCAAGGAGTGGAAGTCTAACGACTTGTACCAACTCTTCCGACCATTTGGTAAGACTGCTTTTTAATACATGTTGTTAAGATGCTATTTTTTTATTAAGAAATTGGAGCACTAGTCTTATTCTATTACATGATTTTAGGTCTAAAAAATAGAGTAAAAGATTGACAACAGCATGTGTCATTATTTTATGTTCTGTTATTGATACTTTTGTTATTGTCTCTCCCCAGGACCAATCTACATTGCCTGGATTGACGATGTTTCAGCTTTTGTTGCTCTGAATAAGAAGGACCAGTCAGATCTGGGTAAGTTTTCTCATGATATGCATCATTCAGAGTTTACAGAATAGTTACGGAAAATTTGAGTTTAGGTAACGTCATCCTTATGGTTTTAAGTTCTTTTTAATGATTACCTTACGTAAAATCTTAGAAGATTGTTCATTTCTCCCTAAAATGATACAAAATCATAGAATGAATGGTTTATCATGATCATTATGATATGCTATGAAAAGTATCATGCTGCCCAGGCTGAATATTGCATACTTTTTACGTATCACACTTGAGTCTAACTGTAGACCTATTATAATAAGCAGTAAACAAGTTATCATTCATACATGTACAATTTAGCCATCTTAACCATACAGGTATTCTAAAACAGAGACGCTTTGGAAGTTAAAACTAATTCAATCGTAATATCATAATACAATTTTATTCACCCAATCTAGGAAAGATGTATTAATCAATTCAATGTTGTGCCTCTAGCCTACAAAATGCTATGTGAGGGAGTGAGCTACCGAGTAAGGCGGTACGGAGATCACAAAGATCCAAACACTTCTCATGGGCGGAAGAGACCCCTGTCACTCCCAGAGACCTTTGCACCTTGGAACGGGGAAGGAAAAAGGTTAAAGGTCACCAGTTCGGATGTGGGCAGGTCAGTTATTCTTTATAACATCTTGAAAATGATAATGTTTCTGAAAAGACAAAATCAATAAAGAATAATGAATCAACTATGATTGTGCTACTACAGTAACTGTAAACTTAGACAATGACAAGAAAATGATGTGAAAGATTCGTTGGCATGAGGCAACATGCTGGAAATTAACATTTAGTACTTTTGGCTCGAGTTGTATCTCTAGCACACAGGACATAGTATCACTATGCTAGTTTCTGCGCCAGTATCAAAAGTATATAATTTATCAGATTTATGACTTTTTCTTTTACAAAAGTACATATTCTTTATCCAATGTTTGCTTTCCTGTTGTTCATACGTTTTGTACCATTGTTTGGACATTTGAAGCTGTATACATGTTAATTGGATTTAAGCTGTTCCTTTGTTGATTGGCTGTTCCAAAGAAGAGTGTCACCAGTGACCCAGCGGTGCATCACCACCATCCTGGAGGAGGCAGAGGACAAACCCACTACTGAGGCAGGGGGGGAGGGGGAGGAACATCCGGAGGAAGATGGGGATGAAGATGAAAATGGGGATGAAATGAAAGAAGAAAAGTCGGAAGAGAAAACAAATGAAGGTAAGTCATGTGTTATCTAGATGTGGAACATTGGTATTTGTTATCATTTCTTTTTAATTATTCAGCCAATTTTCAGATTAAACTGTAGCCCTTGACAGAATAGTTTGAGTAACACAGACTGTTGAACCACAGTCTTACATTTTTCTATGTATAACAGACATTAGTGTTGCTAGTCGTTGGCTCCATAAAGCTTAAAGAAAAGTTATAGTCTTGCATTTCACAGATTGAAGTATTATGTCTGATCATGATAATGTTGTATACCTCATTAAGACATGTTATATTCTTTACCTCTTTGGCCAGCTCCAAAGGCATTGTTTGAGGAGCCTGAGGCATGGTGAGGGGAACAGCTGGTATAGCAGGCTTCACAGCAGAAGAAGAGAACAGCTGTACAGCTGTTGACTTGGAACAGCAGTGTGAAGTTTTTCCACAGCTAGTGAAAGAATCATTATGAATACCCTGTGAAAAGATGTTAGGGATGATTCTAAACACAGCAACTTAAGGCTGGTGAGGAAACTGATTTAAGACAGCTGCTGTGTAACTGGTGAAAGGGCTAGTTAGGACTGTACCAAATTACCTTCTTGGTGGGGGAGTTACTAAGCAGTCTACACAGTAGATGGTAAAGGAAATGTGGAGTGTGACATTTGTCCCCTTTTGGTAAGTGGAACAGTCTTTGAAACAATCATTTATGGCTCTACACAAATCTGCTGGCCTGGTTTAGTACATATTGTTGTGGTGGGGAAAAACCTAAAAGTCCCTCCAAGACGACAACAATTGAGTGTTATGAATATTTATGTTTTTCTTTTTGTTACAGCCCTATATTTTTTAGTATTATTGTCATCATAGTATGTGCTTAATACATGTATGGACCATCAGATTTTGTACTTTGATAAATATAAGGTTTTCTTGTAACCATGAGAGGCAGTGATGACAAAGGCTCCACCCACGAGGTGGCGTCAAAAAGTTTTACATTTGTCATATTGTGGACTGATATGTTCAGTTTACCCAATCAAGTTTCAGACAAATTTACACAACACTGTTTAAAGACACCGTGTTAGAAAAGAAGTTCTTTACAACCAAATCAATCAACATTTAATCAACCATTTCAACAATTTTTGTTTATTAACACTGGAAATGATACTTTTTATGGTCGCAAGAATCAGGTTGTTGGAAATTTACTGTCAAATAAAAGCACAATCATCTATATGTTACATGGAATAAGAACATATTTGTATGGCAAGACAGAACAATAAACATTGATGGTGGACAGTCCAGTGTCAGTCGTCCTTACAATATTGTAGAAATATGCCAAACCGAGTATTTATGTACTACAATTCTAGGGTACATGTCTTCAATAATATCTGCATTAAATAGCAATGCAGGTACAAACATTACTACACAATTTAGTCAATATACCACATTTGACTAACACATTCAAGGCTGCAGTTTCCAAAAAAGCCTCGAGGTGTCACTGCAGTTCCAAGGGAAGTTTCTGAAATTACAATACTCTGGTAAATTCAACGGTTTTTGAATGCTTGGTTTCATAGGATACTTCCTCAATATGCCACCGTTTCACTTTATCTTTTTTCCATAATCAAACGATGAGATAATAAAAAAGATGAACTCTTTAATATTGTTTTGTTTTTTTCATTTCACACAAGGAAGGCTGCGGGTATGACCACATGTTCTTTTCTACACATAATTTTAGCAACAAAGGAATAAGGTGGGTTAGATCTATTTCTAGGCCGACTTCTCCCCATAGACCAATACCTGACTGAAGACGAAAGCCAAAGGGTAACCACTGTTTTAAACCAGATAATTGTGAATGAGCCAAAAAATAGTTGCAATGGTTACAAAACCCAATAATGTCCCCGAACCCTTGTTTCAACTTGTTCCAATGTTTGCGTGTGCTCTCCTTGCCGCTAATGATGAATAAAAACCATGACCCTAATTGGTGTGTCTTGTAAGGAACATCAGAATTAGGTCAAATCACACCAAGAAGTGACCATGGTCGAGATAACAGTAGAAAATCCTGATGTAGCCATATACTTGATGTGACACTAGCCATGGTGCTGAATTTGATGCTGCTGCCAATTTGTAGCACTTCAACGGAAGTCTGCTTCTTTTAATGTTAGTGTGCATCGGTTGCAATAACTAAGCAATAGTATTTACAAACTATGATTACAAAGCATCCTCTCTGTGTCTGTGTTTGCTTGTCTGTTTTGCAAAAAAAAACTCTTTAGGATTGGAAATAAGACAAGAAGTCATTGGCCCTTTGTGGGAGTGATACGTTAACGTCTCGCTTCCTTGAAATTGTTTCGATTAAAGACAAGTGCGTGCCATAAAGGCAATCCAGCACCAAAACATTACAATAAGAGCCCGTACCTACCACAGGTGTGTTCCTAGGGACCTAAAGATAAAGTAGACCTTCTCCCGCAGGTGTAAAAGCTTTTAAGGAGTGCAGAGACCATAGCTGGGTCAGCAGCCTTAATCTGCCCTGTGAGGGTTGTTATCGACTCTCCAGGACTGGCCTTGCTATATCTGGCTACAGGAAATGACTGGAATGTGTTCTCAGGAGATAGGTGGATGATACGTGATTGCATCTCTCGTGGTGCGTGTCCCAAGAAGGGGTTAACGTTGCATCTTTAAGTAGCCTGGTATCTATCCTAGCTCTAGATTGGACCTCTGATTGCTTCTCTACAATATAATTTGGCACCAATGTGCACATAAAGACTTCTGCTTCTTACGTTGTTAGATACATGTAGCTTGGATATAAAATATTTGTCATAAGCAGTGTAAAACAATGGTTAATTTCCGAACACCCATTACCATTCTGTTACAAAAAAAAACGTGCAAATGGGAACATATCAGACCACTATAATTCACTTCTTTAGATTGTACGTCTTTTAGGTTGGGCAAGTCATGATAGAAATAGAAGGCTGAAAGGAGAGATCAAGATAAAACAGGTTCATGGTCAAACTTGAATTCTTATTTCACGTTGATGATTATTCCAGCTCAGCAATACTTTTACATCGGTATGGTGTTAGGATGCTGTTATAAAACAGCCCCATCCCATATTTCACACAACTTTTGAATACAAGTACCTGAAAACGTCTCTCATATCTATTTATCAACTACATGTATTGCAGTTTTCTTTCACTACTTTGTATCAGAAGAGGTTTTTGTAGTTGTTATTCTATTCCTTGTAATTGTATCGATGTTTGCATAAGAATCATTCTAAAGTGCACAATTAAGCGTCTTCTCCTATAAGACGCCATGTATTTTACTGTTCTTGCTTTGAACAAATAAACCAATTATTAGTATATATATGTAAGCTTTGTGAAGAATTGCATGTCATATGTGAGACATGTAAAATGTACCTCCCAGATGATGATGTCCATTATATGTGATCCCCAAATTCATGTACCCTGTTTCATGTCCCTCAAAGGAGCATGACTGGAATCCAGAACAATTTAGAGAGATAAAAATAAAACAGGTTCATGGACAACCATTATTTCATAAGCTGATAAGTGATAAAACCCATTCAACTAAAAAACATTGCGCATCTCAGGTGTGTGATTTAATGTGTGTACTTTCCTTCCCTACTACAACTGACAATATTCTAAAGACTGTTTTCACATACAATTGTATAATTCCAATCTACTATACATTTGTGGCACACTCAGTTGTTTTGTAGATATCCATGTGTTGTAAGAACAAGGAAAAGGAATAATTCAAACTTTTGTGTCACAAAAATACAGGTTTGCGTTATAGTTTGATTGGTAATTACAATCTTCCATCACTGATATACAGTCAGACAGATCTTGGGTTTTCCTCCCTGAGTATTACAGTCTGATGTTACATCACATACTACTCATCTTCAACATGAAGCAAATATTGCACTAACAATATACCGTTATACATGTATATCTTTGGGCAGAGATTGCAATCTGGGTGAATTCTTGATTCTGCTGGTATCCTTGATTCTCCCTATAAGAGACTCCAATTGAGATGCTACATTTAGGAATGTGTTAGGGTGAATTCCAATTCATAAATCCAGAGTTTCTAGTCATTCCATCAATCTGAAGTGACACAAACCGAAGTTGAAAAGTTCTACCTTCTTGGTGAATTGATCTTAAAATTCAGTCTCCACTTGGGAAATCTACCGATGCAGAATGGCCCATTCCTTTGGTAAGGATCCTGATATTTATCTCTACTGAGAGACTTTGATCTAGAATTTGGCACTTATCCAAGATTGCAATCCATACACTAACACTGACACGTATACAAAATTTACAACATCACAATATGTACACTGATGCAATGGTAGAGTTAATGTCAGATTATAAATCAGCTATTCTAAAGTGGGGAACAAGAATTTCCCCCAATATTCTGTAATTTTTTAGGATTTTTGTGTTTATCAAAGTGAAAAATCATGACCACTTTGTCATCTTGACAGTCAAAATTAATGTCTAATATGACAAAAAAAAAAGATATCGTCAAATTAGGTCAAATCACGCCAGGAGCTGAAACTAGAGCATTAAATCTTAAGCTGTGGTAAACCCTGATTTCACACTTAAACAGTGACTTAGGACAAATACCTAGATTTTCAGCCAAATACATTGATTTCCATTTGCTACAAAATGCTAATCAAAAGTAATAGTGAAACAACTCACAGAAAAATCTTACATACATACAGAATATTGACAGATGAATGCTGTTACAGGTACATACAACCATGTGGTTACTATAATAATTACAACCATGTACTGTATACTTCGTATTATAAAAGTTTATTGTTGATGAGAAGCCGTCAAAATGACTGTGACCCGGCAGCCTGTAGTAACTTCTCATACGACATCCAGAACACTATGTACCATGGGGCCTGTGGTGGCAAAAGGAGCTGTGTTAGTGGAATGACTCATGTCCTTCACACAATGTACAAATCCTCGCTTCCAAGAAATGAAAAACAACAGACAGTATAGAATGGTTAAACTTGCATTTTTTTTTGGGGGGGGGATGTCTTGTGTTCAGTAACTTTTGAAATCGTACACATCTAATGGACATATACAGTTTGGAAGGCCTGTCTTCAAACTGCCAGTCTCTTTCCTTTTGGGGGCAGCAGTTGCATTTATATAACAGTCATAGTAATATAATAAACAACAGTCTAGGAAGAGAGGCCAGGAAGAAACAAATCTATTATCATAGCCCACTCCCTAAATCTTGTGATCATGTTTAGGTACTATGATGTAGGCTTTTTTTTGTGGGACATCATGGTTCTAGGGACCTTTAGGCAAATTTATACAAATACGGAAGGTTAGCCAATTTTCTACGTCTCCTCTGTGTCTTCTTTGTTGACTAAAAGACTTCCATAATCAAATGCAAAATACAACATTGCACTGTTTGAAGGGAAAAAAAGGAATGCATAATGAAATGCAGTTTGAAAATTATTCAACATTATTCTGATATGCTTTGCATTAACATAAATTCTTATGATATTGGAGACAAATCAATGTTGAGATAAGGTCACCATATTTACATTGAAACTGTCATTTTAGAAATATCTGCCAGTTCATGTTAGGCTGTCATGAATATCTAACTCATAGACTATAGAACCAGCCACTACTTTAATAAGTAAGTTCACAGTTAGAACTGCATATGCAACAGGTCAAAGGTGACGCTATAAATAAGACCTGTCTTTGCCATGCTTGATACCATGTCCAGATGTAACTAGGCTATGTCTCAGGGGGCTTCAACTTTGACATATATTATGCATAATGCTTCACATGTCACGCAAAATTCAACATCAGAACTGGCTTATTAGTTCTATGAGAGGTAGAGGAAAAGAGTGTCAACATCAGTCAACACAAAGGTTGGCATGATGGCAGCTGGTCACATGACTGTGATGGACAGATGTCAATCATCAGAAGGACGTTGTCCCTGACAACCGTCGGACCTGCTCATAGGACAGCCAGAAGGTCAGTGACCAGGGGGCCTGCAGGAGAAATAAACAAATTGTTTAGAACAATCATACAATCATATACATGTATAGACTGGGCTGCTGAGGCTCTAGTGATGTGCCCTTGGGAAAGGCACTTACGACCTAGCCACTCCCTCAATGTTTTCTGGGATAGAATGTTAATCTGGAAATCCTTTGTTTAAGAAAAGCCACACCTCAAGCATGATAAAGAACCTACATGTACAACACTGACAGGCATGTGTCCAGGTGTCAATTTGTTCTAAATTTAATAAAAAATAGAAGCCCTTCCACTGGGAAGCAGATCCTCTGACAAGCATAAAATTCTGATTGACCAGGGCTGCCACTCAGTCTTCAACTGCATGTGACCTCTCTGACAATAATTTGCCCCTCAAGATACCTTAGAATGCACCATTTTAATTCGAAATTTACTAAAACTCAGAACCATTGCAGGATGATACCCCGACCACCCTACTCGTGTGAATTTGAGTAAATAAGAAATTTGGACCCCTATGTTGGCTTAACCAATGTTGGTGCCATAATACAACATGTATTTGATTTACATCATAAATGGTCTTTCTTGTTAAATCTGAAAAAAATGATGTTAAAAAATCTGACAATCAAGAACTTGAACCTAGTGTTACTGACCCTTAAACTTTCTAAGTTACCAGAAACTTATTGTCTTTTTAAGAACTCTTCTGACAAACATTCATAATTAAAAGCTTACATGTAGACGTATGATTAAGTACCCCCAAATCCTACAGGATATCTGAGTATCCATGTGGTTTGTCATCATACTTTCATGTCTACATGTTGAGTTGGACCATGCCCAAAACCATTTCTCATTATCCATATACTGACAGGTGCATACTAGATATAATCCTTTATGTACTGTCAGACCTGGTTGCTATATTATATGGATTTATAAACTAATCGCCAATTTTCCAGTCCAACTTAAGAGAGGGATACACGTCTTTCTTATTTGTCAAACTTTTATCTTGCAAAATTAACTTGTTGCATTCCAGTTATGCCTTGAAGCCTTGTCGAGAGTTCCCAATTAAGATGATGATTGTGGTTTACATAAGAACCTTCAGGTCTTTTCCCGAGGGTGGGCTCGTTTAACAACCATTTTCAAGGATTTCTAATCTTGAAGAAAATTGTCTTTGAAGCTTAAGGGGCAATCACCAGAAATGGATTAGGGGGAAGCTTATAGCCATCCTAATCACAACTGCATAATCTGTCTTTAAGTAATACATATTAAAGAGGGTTGGCCTGTACATGCATTGCTCTCAAATTAAGATTTAAAGTGATGAATACTTTGAAACATATTAATTTTGTGCTAGGGACTTGTATGCTTAGCATGTAGAATGCATTATGAAGCATGTCTAGTTGATTTTTCTTTACAGAATTTTTTCTTAGAAAGTCCATTCCTTAGGCTAATCTTTGCTTCTCATATTTAAAGACTTTGTGTTAAGCTGGAAGACATGTGAAGACATGTGTTAAGCATAAAACAGAGTCTGAGGAAAACTTCCGTACCTTGTACAGTTTCAAGGGGTGAAATAAGATATGGCTGCAAGTTATACTGCAAATGCCCTAGCTGCTTTTCATATTGGCTAGATACTACAAACACAGTAGCACAGCTTAAATCTGCACATAAAACTTTCCTTTGGTATCAACTGGGACAAACGCCAAGCTTAAGTACAAGAATAAACCAAAGAAGACAATTGGAATAATTTTGATAATTTGGCAAAATTGTGGAAAAAGCTGATAAGTCAGAAACGATGCTACTGTGGCCTTTAATAATTCAAGATTGTTATGGCTCAGACTGAGATATCAAAATTGCAAACTTTTAATTAAACCCTAGGGGATGACTTCAAGCACAGGCCAAACTGAAGCATGACTGTACTGTAACAGTAAATTTATTGATTTTTGCAGGCTTTGGTTTTGCAGTAGGATAAAAAAGAAGGCTATAACCTGTGTATTGTGTTGACAGTTAAAGCAATACTAGTACTGTAGTACAGTAGTAACTGTTATACAATAGAAACACATACTGTAATTGAAGAAATGTTCGCGGTTTTTTGCATTGACCACTTTACCCTGAACTGCACCGCGAACATTTTTCTATTATGGTATTAGACTGCAGTCTATGGTGTTACCGCGAAGTTAAATCCACCACGAAAAGTCCCTTTTCCCGCTACGGCGAACTTAAATCCCAGCGAACTTAAATGCATTTACAGTATTCATAGTGTCATAATTTTACAAGTCACTGGGAAAATGGCAAAGTTAAAACTGCAAAAAAAGGATGATTTACAGGGTTGAACAAGTTTTCTAAAATCCACTTGTCCTATCGGGCAAGCACATAAAAAATGTACTCTCCAAGC
>NC_049991.1:8400084-8413757 GCF_000003815.2 Branchiostoma floridae | reverse complement strand
AATTTTTCACTTGCCCAAAATTCTAGTTCATGCATTTTCACTTCCATCAATGGAATTCTCTGTAGACAATTGCTTGATGTCATGACTGTAAAAAGTAACAAGTATATCAAAATTGCACTAAAATCAATGGAAAAATCTTACTTGCCCGATCGGACAAGTGAGGTAGGACATGCACTTGCCCGAACAGCACTTTCACTTGCCCTGGACAATAGGGCTAGTGGACTTTATCCCTGATTTAAAATGCTGACGGAAATACTGCCTGATTAATGTGGCTTCAGGTCTTGTTATAACTTGTATAATTCTTAATCAATCTTACAAGACACAAAGTAGGCTTGCAAACTTCAACTACAAATCAACAAGTTCACAATTTAACTGTGGGATACACATTTTCAAAGAGGAAGAGGAAGAAAAATCTTTAAATTTGCTTTTGCGATCCTAGGCCATATAAATATTGCATGGTGACAAAAATTAATTTGCATGAGTTTGAAAAGGCTGATTCTTCAGTTTTTCAGTTTGGGGAAAAGGAGGCGCTTGCTGAGGTGATGAGGGTAACATATATAATGTAAATCTGAAGTTCAACATAAAACTATCAATATTTCAAGATTTACAGTACTATTTGGGACTTGTTCAAATCAAATAATCAAAGATCTGGTACATTTGTACATGTATGTCTATGAAATATTTGGAATGTTTGTGAATTTTTGTTTAGTTCATTATCAATAATCATTGTAAATAATCCCCTGATTCTGTCTAAAGCATTTCCCTCTGGCTCCCATAGGGCAACATCCACATACAGGGCTCAAAATACTTTTTTCTGCATACCTGCACTGGTGCAGGTAACATTGAAAATTACCTGCACCACTCTGAATTTAGAAAGAATAGATCATACTAAAATTGTTGAGGAACCATTGCTATTTTTTTCTTTTATACTTAATAGGCGGTAACAGTCAATGCAGCTAATTACAATTCACATACACCTAAATCATAGGACATTGTGTATAAAACCCAGTACGTGGACCAGTGCAGGTTAGGTGCAGGTAGACATCAGAAATACATGTACCTACACAGCTCAAATTTTACTTGCACTAACCTGCATATACAGGTGGTATTTTGAGCCCTGACATAGCAGGAAGACAGGAAATGAGACAACCTTTCATCTCCTATCTTGGGACCTTTCCCTTTTAAATTAGTTCAAAAGGTCCTGTCAGTGTCACTGACATGCCTAGCAGCTTTGGAAAAGGGCAAAACCGTTACCTTTCATTCCTTCTGGCCACCGTGGCATTTACACAGTTATCCATGTCATATCCTGTCACTCTACAATATTCAGATAACACTTCCTAGACACCAAGATAAACAAACAGTCATGATTGTATGTACAGTCAAACCTGTCTATACATGTAGCGGCCACTCGAGGGACTGGAGAAATATGGCCGCTCCAAACACTGTGTGGCCACTATAGACAAAATGCCACTATAGAGGAAATTTTGATCAATTGCCAGGCGGAACGTTGATAAATTCACCGGCAATGAGTTGCACTCTAACGTTCAAGTCACACGTACCTTCCGCTACCGCCAAAATGACCCTGTCAGGAACTCCAAATCCTCGCAAACGATTTTAAACCTGGCACAGGGTAACATACGGCCGCTGTATGAGTTTCTGTATCTATAGGACGGGAAATCGTGTGGCCGTAGCCGCGTTGGAGAGGTGGCCGCTATAGACTCTCTTAATGCTTAGGTCAATGGGAAAAATCCAAGGGACTGAAAAAAAGTCACCGCAATGGCCAGGTGGTCGCTATGCAAAGGTGGCCGCTAATACAGGTTTGACAGTACACCGAAAACAATCTGTTTTCACTGAAGTAATAAAACAGGAACTTCAAGGTACACAACACTACAGTACTAGTATGGGTATAAAAAAAAGATGGGACTCACCATTCGTGACCATATGGGGATGAAGCCTTTATACAGTGCCATGACACCTTCTTTTCTGACCTGTAAAAGGACAACACAACATGTTCAAGTCACAACACGTGACACTGGCCTGACAACAAAGAAGCCAACACTCACCAATCTCCCCCATATGGGTATGAAGCCTTTGTACAAAGCCAGGAATCCTTCATGTCTCACCTAAATTTGGGAACAAAACCAGATTTTTTTTTCAGACAAAACCAAATTTCTTTGAAGCTGTCAGTGATTGGTCATCCAAGAGCTGATTGGTTTGATGTTATGTGATTCAATTTTTGAATCAAATAGGTCTGGCTGAAGTAGGTGTAATTTTTGTATCTTTGATCAAGCAAAAGAGAAAGATCATAAAACTTTACAATAAAAACAATTCCACTGATTTGCCAGAACTTTTTCAAGCTGGTGTGTTGTGCTGGAAGGCTGAGTTAAATCGGATATACAGATACAGAATAGGCAATGCTATTTGGAGCACCCACATGAGTGAAGTATGAAGAACTTCAAGAAGAATGGCAAGTGTTGACAGTAAGGCTGCTTCAGGACTTCCATACATGTAGAAGTATGAAAAAAAAAGGCAGATACAAGAGGGACAGTAATGGTCCCAGGATTACCCCTTGTGGAACACCTTATTAAAAACTTAAATTGGTGCAATGGTCTTGCCTTCTACTTGTTTTGTATGGCTGAAAAGTAATTATAAACAGTTATCAATCATAATTAAAAACAAATGAATTTGTGTGACAAAAGGCACAGTTAATTGTACTACAGCTCACCGTTTTAACAAGGCAGTCTACAGACGACCTATACAATGTTCCCCTGAAACACAACAAGGTCATGCTCACATAATGCAGTCATGATGTAATAAAAACAAGCCAACAATAGAACAAAATAGCACATCTCCAAATCCCTAGGCCCTAATTCCAAGTTTTTAGAGGACACATTCTACAGACACACAACATCCTATTAGGTCATCTGAGTTGGTAAATTACATAATGAGGATTTCTACACATGTAAATAAGTTTTGAGCAGCAAGGAATTCTGGTTTCTTAGTAATTTGTAACAGATGCCCCGTCATGTGACAAGAGCGTAGAGTGATCTGATTGGTCCAGAGATAAACTGTCAATAAATTTCACACACCAGATCTATCTAGAAGACAAATCCTGGGTATACAGCAGAGACTGTTGCTTGAAATTATCATCTTGGTGGATAAGTATCATACATTTTGCTATTCAATAAAGCCACCTATAGACACACATTTTAAGACCCTGAAGTCTAATTAGAAATGCTAAGCTGGTATGAGTCATTCACACTCAAACATGTCCTTGGTGATGAAGGGACATTTCTTTAACACCAGCTATTAAATTGATTAACAATTCACAGTAGACGATAGTGTGCATGTACATGTATTTGCGTGCACGTCTTTGTGCGTATGTGTATGTGTGTGTGTATATGTGTGAGTGTACATGTGTGCTGCATGTGTGTACCCTTGTACCTCACCTGCCCATGCTGTCTGTTGGTTGGTTCATTATCCTAGTCTTCACCACGTCTGCAGGAGTGCCTAAGGAAGCTGCCACAATCCCTGAACAGGCACTGGAATATAAGACCACAACATTGCCTATGGATCTACAGAATCTGATCCATACAGCTAAACAGTGGGATTACATTACTGCCTTCTAGAGGTGGGTACCGGTACGGTGTACCAATACAAAACCGGCTTTTCTTATTGTACCTCAAAAACTGGACCTGAAAAAATTAGGTGGACCGGATGTTGGACCTATTAGAAATTAAACGGATTATATGATCAGGAATTTACGCGTTTTGAGGCTTACCGGTCGCCGAAAATAACGAGAGCGAAGCAGGTAGAGTTTATAGTCATTTCTACAAAGTTTTACAGTCAATCGTACTCTGAGGCAGTTAGTCTTGTTTTAGAATGCCAGTGGTAGTCAAATACTCCACAAAACATACTATTTGTGGCAAAATGGAACATTGTTTTGTGTATCGTCCATTCACAAGTTCTCACATACTAAATCAGGTCCAGGTTCAGGTCCGGACCTGGACCTGATCCTCTGGACCTGAACCAGACCTGGACCTGAATTTTCTGTACCGGTACCCACCCCTACTGCCTACGTCTCTGGACTATAGACAGTCTTATAAACTCACTAACTCTACTTAAATCCACTAGTACTACTTATAGTAGTAGTGCAGACATGTAAGATGTCATTGTTGCCAATAACCTATATGATATATGGCAGTCTTTATTTCTGAGAGAGTGACATTTGTCAATGTCCCATTGTGGTAAGATTTGAGGATTAATCATTATATGGTTACTATTAAAGGGGATGGTATCAGACATGGATTCATGACTAAGACATAAATTGGTTGGTAATGGTACAGTACAAATCAGAGACAACTAACGTCAGGTACTGTTAGTTTCTACTCAAGCATAGATTCAAACAGTATTGTTTGGAATGTACAGGATTCCTTGTTGTCATTCAACACTGCACTTTTGTGACTCCAATATTGGAGCTGTACACCTTATAGTTGTGCACACAGGTGAACCTAGATACTTGCGTTGACGTTTGTGCATAAAGATAGAATAATTGTTCACTCAGTCTTCTAATACATAGCATATTTTCAACATCTAAGTTTCAGAAATGATCGCAAAAACTTTATTGCATTTCTTTTTTAACCATTTGAAGTAAGCTATTGGAACTTTGACTTCAGTGCAATTCTTAAATGCTTGAAACTAACGCCAATATTGAGTTTTTGCCATCGTTGGCTTCGGCATTCTACTGGTAAGTCTGAAATAGTGCACTATTTTATGTTACAAACTTGTTCAGTGCTAAATTTTCAGCTAAAAATGTAGTTTTAGCCATGACTTTTTCAGTTTTGACAAATCCATGGTTTTCCAAAATTTCTACATGCATAAGGACCTAGAGTTTCTTAAAGATCCTTCAAGCATTCTAATAGCTCTAAAGTCTTTCTAACTGAAGTATAAACCCCAAATGTCTCATATTGAGCTTGGAACATAAAACATTCATCAAAGAAAAAGTATTCAAAGTTCAGTAGCACCTAAATCAACTTAGTTCAAGTCCATAGGTTTTTCATTAGTCAATGGCCCTGGGCTTGCCATGTCCTTGGTTGTTATTTATGTCGCCTTTGAACTACTAAAAGCAATGTTATTGAATTTGCTGGGTACGTTGGAGCGCAAAATCAGTGTCTCATGTCTAAACCCCAAAACTGAATAACAATTATTTATAATAAAACAAGATTTTCCAGGGAAATCCATTTTGAAAGAGCTTGAGAACAAAAGCAGTCATGTTCAACAGAACTGTTGCTCATTGCATAAAAGCCTGATCCTAGCAACACCTCCCCCCCCCAAATATATGCATATTTCTGTACACCTTTAAGTAACTTAACATGTCACAAGTATGAAATTCCAATCCTTTACCTCTTGACCTATGGGACATCTGTATTATCAAAATTAGGCCCATATTTGCATAACTGGTATCTGTGACTGTCCCACCTGCCATAAGATACATTTGTTGCATGCATTTATTTTTAAGTCCTATTGTGGAAAAAAATGAATATATAGAATTTCCTCATCAATTTTGCAAATAATGACATTTGGCCAGTCCCTTGAGTAGCCACTATTGACAGGTTTGACTGCAATCCCACTTGGCAAAATCAAACTTCACTTGTACTTTGCCATTACCAACAAGAAAAAGTTTGTGAAAAAAGTCTGTCCTCACCTTGAAAGGGAATGTACGATTGGTCCATCAGATAATGAGGAGTGGCCGAGAATGAATCTCTTGGCTGAATCATAAGTTGCAAGATCTGCAAAACATACGAAAAAGAATGTCACATAATCATTGTGAGTGTGAAAATTCAAATTTCTTGTTATATCTCAGAAGATGGTCAACAGCTTTCTTTGCATCTCACAGCTTTAGTCAGTTACTGGTCACTCTGTGTAGTTTTGGCCTGGCAGTGCCTCTCATTATAATGAGACTGATTTAAGCACGTCAGGCTCTACCACAGAATTTGCAGCATTCCTTCCCTTCATTCTTCCCTTTTTGCTACGTCTCATATCCAAAACCCATCTGTTTCGAGCAACCCTGTACAGTTCCAAATTTGACTACGCAGATATAAGAATTGCCAGCATTCTCACTAATACAAATGTATGGAAAGTCCTTTGCAAGATGTCAGGCTTAAAAATATATGTCTTTACTACCAATTTGTAAAGTATGAGCATACTATACCTTCCGTAATTTCAATACTTTCCAGTTACAAAATGTACATGTAATGTTATATCACTTAAAGCAGTTATGGAAATAAAATCATTGATTCTGATATTGGATACAAGCATGTATAGATATCAAAGCACAAAGACATCTAAAAGTCTTGATTTAAAGTAGTTGTAAAAAATTGTTCTCTTAAGGTGGTATCTCACTGCACTTAGGTCACCAGTTTGGCACTGCTGGGTTTGTTCACTGTGGCACTGTTGTGTTATTTTTGCCGATCATTTATAATTTAGATATTGCGTAATATGTAAAAGTATGACTTAGAAGACAAGAAAATACACAAAACGAAAGAAAACTTGTTCTTTATCTCTGAAATTTGTTGAGTAATCTTTCAAACCCCACAATGCCACACTGGTGCCCCAAGTGTAGTGAGATACCACCTTTAGCAATATGCAGATTTATACAGTTATCATTTATCAAGTCATACTCTTATCTTCCATGGCAGGCAGCTGTTATGAAAAATATGAATTCAACATGATATCTTGAAACATCAAATTGCAAAATAAGCAGCCTGCAGAAATAGACAAACGACGTGTTGGACACTAAAGAAAATGATAACAGCAAATTCATAAATCACAAGAGACACGAATATCCTAATGTGAAAGTACATCAATAAATCAGAAACTTTCCACAAGTTCTTTGCTGTCGACTTTTGACAGTTGATTTGAAATGAGATTTTAAAGTTGATGGCAATGTAGATTGGAAAGGAAACTTAATGAGGGCCATGTGTTATCTATTACTCCCAGGTAACATCATTATATCAGTGTAGAAATTGCCCTGGAGGGGGTATCTGCTGATTTAGATACATAATTTGGAAAGGCACTTCATCAAGGCATACCTAATAAATCTCTCGGGATGTGTATGTTACACAAGAAATAACAAGATTCCTAACTTCAATACTGTAAATCCATTTATTTCTGTGAGGGCTCCATTTTGAAGTAAGACTTCAAGGGAAAGGAACTTTTGCATGTTTTAAGATTGGGACCAAAACTACTCTGTAGTACAGTTAGTGTGTGTAATAGCACTGGAAACATAAATTCACAGTACCATACATGCTCAGTAAAACAAAACTACCACAAACATTTCAAGATTTGTAGTAAGTGTTTAAGGTCAAAACATGTCAATGAAGATAACAGAATGCATTTCAAATGAGAGGAAGTTAATAATAAATAGCTAAAACTAGAAGTACAATTTTCCAGTAATGAGGTGTGAAGGGCAGTAATGAGGATTTTTAGGCATTACAGTAAAGGATGGTGATTCAAGTATGGATTCACTGTTTTCCTGATGTGCACAAAAAGGGCCCTAAAACTTATCCTTGAGGCACTCCTTGAGGTTTTTGGAACACCAAAAGTGCACATGCTCCCAGTATTTCCAGCCCTGACAACACACTAATGCAACAATGAAACCAACTCAAAAGTGGATCTTCATATTTAAAAAAAACATTTCAATCCACCAACAAAGATTATAAAAAAATATCAAAATTGTGTGCATGTATCATGGCACAAGAAAACAGTCCAATACTAGTGACTAATCATGATTTCAGTCATATCCAGTCAAACAGATGGCATGGGACACAACACTTCACAAATCAGCACCGTGGAGAGGCATATACATGCAGAAAGTGGCAACAAAGGAAGATACTGAATAAAGTAATCTAAAGATAACAATTTT
Organism: Branchiostoma floridae; assembly: GCF_000003815.2. Taxonomy (NCBI): domain Eukaryota; kingdom Metazoa; phylum Chordata; class Leptocardii; order Amphioxiformes; family Branchiostomatidae; genus Branchiostoma; species Branchiostoma floridae. Next base: position 8,405,833 of record NC_049991.1, on the reverse strand, counting down.
CTAATTACATCCAAACGTAACTTTTGTACAGTTTGCTGAATACAACATATCTTCACTTGAGTTCTCATGGAAAAAAATGTCTGGAAAAAAATTCGTTGATAAGAGGTTATAAACTGTTCTCCGATGAATATGTTATTCATCCTTTTAAGACTTTCTTTTGTATTGCACTTACATCTTTCAAAAGAAAAAAAATGGAAGACAAAGACAAAATTAAAACTGCTTTTCAAGCTGGCTTGAAAAAAATCTAAATTGAAGCAGAACGTTAGAGAGGAAAGAGACAGTATCTCATTTGAGGAGTTTGTAGCATTAGACTTATCGGATTGGAACAAGAAAAAATTGAGGAATACACAAAATAGGTCAGTCTCAAAAGCAAAATTACAATAAAATTAGTAAGCATTTCATCTTTAACACTTTCTTCTGTAGTATAAGTTAAAAGAAACAACATGCAAGATTAAACAAAACAGATTCATGCGCATATGCGCATAAACAAAGAGGTTAAAGAAAACCAAAAGCATGGTATACATGTATATACTATCCCATTGGAACACTTTCTTTGTGCTATTAGACCTATAGTGTTGTTAACATGAGATATTTGATGGATAAAAGAAAAGAAATTGCCTTTTAAGTTGGTTCAAAGCAATCCACATAAAAGAATTAAGGACTACCAAAGACACCACATTTGCAGTATTTTATCTAAAAAAACTCTTTTGTAGAATAAGAGTTATAAGACAACAAATCGCCCTTTGAATTGGTTCAAAGTAACCCAGATAAAAGGAAAAGTTCAGAAAAAAACGAATTGAAAGACACAAATTGAAGTATCCTGCTTCCAGCACTACCTTTGTAGTATAAGACCTACATCATTTTATAAAGGAAAAAGTCACGGCATGAAATAAACGGAAAAAAATCAACCTTTTCAACTTCAAAGTATGTTTGCACAAAATCAAACTTAAAGTCGAGAACAAACAACATAGCCACAGTAGGATCTAGAACTTAATTCTCTTCATCCATCTTCTAAAATCCTTTTTGGCATTTTACAACTATGACAACTTATAACAATGTTTGGCAAAGTATTTGGTTGACGTTCCACATTGGGTACAAATCATAGATAAGGAATTCATTTTGAATGCCTTTAGCAAAAGGTATACTTCAAAGATATGTAGTAGTCTCTATGAATATCCTACTTTAAAGTTTGCAGTTTATCATACTTTTCTTGTACAGTCTTTTATGTGGAGAATACAGGCTCACTAAAACATATTAAGTCCCTGTATCTGTACCATTTCATTAGGAGAAAGCTCACATCGTTGCAACATATTCTTATTAGCAGAGCATAATGTAGCACCTGAAATTAGTTGCATGGTCCATTGAAGCACCTAATCTATGTTCAAAAGAATATACACAAATTGGGCTTATGCCGGAAGTTGGACTTCTATTGTTTTCACATAAAACTGAGGCTGACACCTTCCAACTTTATACATTCGGAACAGCTGCTCTTTTATTATAGCTGTGGGTGGCTTGCAGTTATAACCGGCTGCTACAAGGGAAATGCCTATTTTTCTCAGTCTCAGATACACAAAAGTAGAATGAAAACCAGCTGAATACTTCTTTTGATGGATGATTAAAAGATTAGAAATCTGACAAATTCAGCATAAGATGTAGACCTCCATGAGCAGCTGCTTTGATCCTTCATCTTTTCTAAGAGAGAATATTGTTAAAAGAAATGATATTTATATGAATATAGATAAGAAGCAAAATGTTATTTAGATGTACTGGTGAGAAAAATAAAAGAAAGCTAAATAGCAGGTCTTTCAGTGTACATGGTACCATAATTCATGGCAGGTTCCTATGACAAGCTTGCTCGCCTGCTACGCTGATCTTTTCGTGGTTATAGGAATTAGCCATGGATTATGGCAAAGTATGCACCAAAGAAAGCGGGTCCTTAACCCATCAGTCTCACCTCCCATGTTGACCAGAGCGGCACGTTGTACGTTTGGCACCCAGCCTTTCCACAGGCCGCGAATTCCGCCCTCCGCCAAGATTTTCGTAAAAGCGTGCCACGTCCCTCGTACCCTGCAGCCAAGAAAAAAAGTCAGTCAGTGATACTGTTGTAATTGTATTGCATTTACTTCCAAAAAACTGTGACGGTTTTAAACAATATCATCCTTATTTTTTACCGGCTGGACTACAAGTTAGAATGATGACTGATTAATCTAATAAATAATTTGTTTATTTTTTTACAATAGTTTGTTGTTCTAGTTAGCTCATATGCACATAGCTCACAATCACATCATGATCTTATTGGTCAACAATTGTATGTGTAATACATGTAACATACTTGCCAGGCAAATTGTACAAGAAAGCACAAACTAACATTTTGATAATTAGCTCTTTTATGGTGGCCAAAAGCAGACATATGGCCTCATCAACATGCACATTGCAAATTTATGCAAAGGACTTTAATTTGTATGAAATTACATATATACAATCAAAATTGTATAGGAACAGGATTGTCCTGTTGAAGATAGAAATCAAACTTCATACAAATAGTATAAACTTCCAGTCAAATTGATTCATTTCTCTGATTTTCCATCACCTTGAAATGTATAAATCTAGCAAGAGGGAAAGACGAGAACATAGGGTTTTCAAGAAAACCCTGCTATTGTGAGAGGGGAAATGCTTGCAACTTGGTTTTATGTTCACAATTTCTGCCATGGTTTCTTCACCAATAAAATTATTATTCTGTCCTCTTCCCCCAAAACCCTATGGTTTAATCTATGGATGTAATTATTACATCCACATTTAAACTGCAAACTTTAAACCTCTGGAAATAACTCCATTTCTTCACCCCCGCAAAACTGAATCCTCGCAAACATTGCCATTTTTACAGTTACTGCCAATATGCTAATCAGTAGGCACTCGTTAATGACTCCTCCCGGCTAGAACGCTGGCTAATTGCTGCAGTCAAACTAATAGCTGCCAGCATGTGAACAGGGCTCATGGCTCCAATTAGCCAAATCGTTACTGACATTGAAACGTCTTAAAACAGTGTGCTGGTGTGCATGTACGTCAGTATCTAATACCAACAGCTTTCCTAGCTTGTTATAGCAATTTTGGCATAATAAAATGTACAATTACTGGTTAAATATAACCTTTCGTGTGCTTTGTATCTTCTTTTCCCATGTGAGAAAATAGATCTTTTATTCTGAATGACATTCAATCTATACTGGTTAAGCTCAACATGGGCATTTAGCCTGGGATACCTAATTCTAGCCAGTGGCTACTACAAAGCATTTAGGGACATGTACATAGCACTACAGTCACATACTGTACAGTAACTGAAATGCTGGTTTAAAGTTTGCAGTGAAGCAGTCACTGCAAAAAAACACAAATATAAAACTATTGCAAAAATTCCAAGAATAACTGTTGTCAGGTCCACATGCCCAATTCAACATCTAATCCTTAGAAAATCATGTTCTGCATTTTTTTCTGGAATGAAATTTTTACAAGCCTGTTTGAAATTGTTAGTAATACCATGTTGTTACATGGAAAGTGTGACTTCTAGCCAATCAGAACTCTCACCTATATTTCAGGCAGATATCCAAATGCCAATAGTTTCTATTTTAATGTTTGCCAGACTGCTCTGTAGGGAAGCAATCAAAAGTGTGAATAGAACCAGAATATCTGGGATAACAAGCTAGTTAAAACTTGTAGAATCTTTGAGTTTGCATTTATCGTAATTTTAGTACAGTACATTTGTATATTCTCGAATAATGTATGCACCCCAATTAAAGTACCCCAAGTCTTTGACTGATCTGTGGGACTGAAAGGTAAAATAGAAAAGCTCAAACAAAGTATGCATCCCTTCTTTACCAATTTTGAACAGAACTTGAACGGGATAAATTCAAATTTATGATGTTTTCCCCAGGTTATTTTGCATGAGATAATTATCTTATAACCTGGGGTTACACTGTCATTGTGTAAATGTCTCTTTAAACTTGAGAATTTGCTAACTGTAACTTGTAAAAATTACTGAGAATGAGCTGGCAGAAGAAATCAGCTAGTACATCTAACTGGAAAAACAGTTGAACAATTGTAAACAACAGAAAACAAGACATATTTCCAGTGGGTGGTAACCAAATAAACTAGATTTAAACAACACAGCAGAAAGTGTCAGAATTTACAGTAGCCCCATGAACAAGTACTATCTACAGCAGTTAGATGAAACTTTTGAAGAAAGAACAAAAATTTATACTTTTTATTACATTCCCAGCCAACACCACTTGTCACCACCTGCTGTTCTTGTGAGATAACATAATGTAGCATTCAAATCTGTGTGGTCTTGTTATCACTTCATATTACTCAGTAGTCATGAAACAACAAGTGGGTGTATAACAACTAGAAGGGCCTGGGGTCTGGGAAGTTGACTCAGAAAAATGGTCATTTAATAAAATCCCACCTCCAAGACTTGTACATATCTACATTTAATGTGCTCTAGAAGGCCAAACTGACTCCACTATATAGATAAAGCTTGCACATGCATTCATTTTCTTCAAGGGAGAGAAGAAAGTATGATCTTAGAACTACAGAATAATGATTTGCAACAAATGCTGACGATGCAGGAGCGATGATATGATAGACTGGTATACCTGATTTGTGTTGGGCAAGGTTTCGTTGGGAATGAGTAGGGCAGGGTTAGATGGGTTGAGTTGAGATGGGTTTGGTTTGGTTGGGCTGGGGGACCAATGGGCATGTAATCTTGGGTTCGTTCACTTAAATTTCAGTTATTGTACAATAATGACCACAAAGAACAATGATACCATATAGACTAAAAAAATATCAATTCTGGACAACTTCTTTATTTAAACAAAACTTTGTAAACCTTACACCACATGAAACCTCTATACAACAGACCAAAAAAATCCTTTTCTTGACGTCTTTTTTTAACAAAACTTTTTTTAACAAAACTTTGCAAACTCCACATGCAAACTTCATACAGCAAACATTTTGCCCAACACAGCAGGATAGGTACAGTAACGGTGCACACCCCAGTTTATTTGGGGTCTCAAATCGAGGCTGCGCACCCTCAAGTCGAGAGGCCGTATCTTCAAGAAAATAAATCTAAAGCAGAAAAGGGAATGAAGGGTATCACTCCAGCTTTAAGAACAGCCGGGTTTCAGTTTCTTCACTCTCTCTACTTTTCATAATTTTTGGGGGAGAAAAGTTTTTTTCACGTAAAAAAGTACGCAAAAAAGGGGGATTTTGACGTGGAAATAAACCCATCACCTATATTTTAGTCATGAAAATGACTGATATTGTCGGAAAGAGAATACACCTAAGATTAATCAAGCAAAAAATAAAGAAAGTCATAACACTGAGATTTTTACAATAACCCGGCGCGCGAGGCATACCAACACGGCTCACAGAGCGCATATGGACGGGGAATCTGGGTCAACGGGCGAATCACTTCCAACGCGTAGAAATACAAGGAAGTGACACTCGGGCCCAAAACCAATTTGCACCAAAAACACATCACTTCTTATGCTTTTTAGCCATGCAAGTATCAAATGCCACTTCGCAGTAGATTATGATAAATTTGAACTCAAACACGGACCCTCGAGACCCTTTTGTCACATTTTTGTCGCGCACTATCTCGGACCCCTGTCGCGGAAGAATTGGTGTGTGCACCGATAACCAATCTCCGACTCATGGAAAAAAGTCCTGTGATTTGCCTCAAGGACTTTTCTATTTCTTG
>NC_049991.1:8393134-8399886 GCF_000003815.2 Branchiostoma floridae | reverse complement strand
AAAACCGCTTTCCTGAGTGGGCAAATAGAACATGTTAGTCAAACCTGCAATCAAGCTGTCAAACAGTCTTTTCCTGAATGCTTCCTGATAAATTTCATCACTCAGGTTGACCAGTTAAGGTCATACCAGTTTATTTTCTTGCTTTCCAGAAATTGTACCATAAATACTATCAAGCAATAAAGATGGAAACAGAGGGCTTGGAGTAAAACATGAATCTCAAAGTATATCTTACAACTAAAAACTTGTTTTCAAGGCAATTCCTAATAGACCTTTTTCCTTAGACTCTGTTTCTATCATATTACATATGTTCCAGTATTGCTTTTTTAATCGAAAAATCAACACCTTATTTGACTTGTGTGGTCTAAAAAAGCTGAATAAGTGCTTGCCATGCATTGCCATAACCTTATACGCCTTGTTTTGAATAACGTTGATAAGATATTTATAGATGTAATATAGATACTGTTAATATTAGATTATCTCACCATACAGGAAAGGATCCGTCTGGTTCTCTGCCCAGTACGTTGTCTCGTATCCACTCATACGCACCCATACGGCAGCCAGAATATACTGGAACAACATACAAGTACACAATATTGATAAACAGCATGTAACTTTATCTCAACTTACCTCGTTGCAACAGTTCTGTAGTTTTACTAACAGAATACATAACAGTTGCAGTTTGTTGTACAGCTTTTTTAAACAAAGGAATAAATATAATTATTATATATAGGGCAATACATCCTTTTACAACATGTACTTCCAACATATCATGTTCACAAGAATGTATAGTATAAAGCCCTTGTTGCACTGCACTAAAATAGATGAGGCACTAAATGACACCATCAGCATTTATATCAACTCTGTGATAGGGGCTTTACAGAATGGTGGTTTCAAAACGTACATGTAGTAGCAGGACAAAAGTATCATTATGTAACCAGGCTGTGTAGACCAACCACAAGCCTGATACATTGTACATGCTTACTGGTTATACTTGTACATGCCATAAGCTAATCTCGAAGCAGACCCTACAGTGCCTTACTAGTAGAGATAGTATCAAAGCTGACCAAAGGGAGTCAAATGGACTATACTCCTTGGCCAGCTTTGATACTATCTCTAAGGCACAGTATGGTCTGCTTAGAGACTAGCCATAACCATCCATGGTTTAATGAAAAACAAAGCCATGCATTATGGTTGGCATTTACATGTAAGAATTATGCACAAGAGATTTCAACTTTTCTAAAATGTCAGTATCACTGCAGCAGAGCAATTGGAAAGACTGCTCAACGAATTTCATCGGATATAAATCTTTTAAGTTTCGTGTTTTATTTATTTTAAATTTTACTTGTATGTTTGCATGATATTCCCATTATAAAGTCATGGGTTAACACAAATTCTATTTACAATGCATCTACAATGCCAATGTACCATACCTTCAGTGAGATATATAGCCCCATTTAAAGAATATTCTTGTGAATTTATTAAAATGTCAAAGTATAGCTATTACATGTAGGCATCAAGGAAATATGATGATACCAGCCCTAAAGACACTCAAATGTCACGTTTTATGTTTTAAGAAAAAGGTGGCCCTTTAAAGCCAAACATCAGTGTATATCAGGTGGCTATTAGCTTAGAAATATTACATGCTCAAGGCTGCATCATACATCAAATGGAAAGGGCTGATGTCTATCCCGGAGAGTCGTCTAACAAATTGTGCTTTAAAGCTTTTAACGAGACCCCCAAAGCGCTAGTGTAGCACATCAACAGGTGCTGCCTTCCAACAGAATGCTGCATTTGTTTTTACTTTTTGCAGCATTTTTAATTCAAAGACATTACAAAACTCTTGACCTGCATATTGTAGCTGGAAATTTAAGTGCTTCAAATGTTATGGCATTGCTACTAGTAATTTCATTAAGCCTAATTGTTTGCCTAAATTTGCGAGTTGGGAAACAACACAAATTAGATGACTTTCGGCATTTATCATGACACAGGTTCTCACATTTCCCTACCACCCGATATGTATCAAGCTGAAGATACATTTTGGGTCCATTTTCACCCAACTGTCACCAAACTTTTCTCTAGTAGTCACCTTTTCGGTTAGAGGTCACGTGGTCACCGATCTAGCGAGCGCTCACAAAAACGAGGCAGTCTCTGAGTTGGCTTATTTCTGGTGAATCTTGGACGACTCGGACCATTACCAACTCGGCCCAGTCAACTCGGCCCATCTGCCGGGACAACTTGGACCATCACCCCGGGACAGCTATTTAATTGATTTTTTTTCGAAAATGTAATCCCCAACACTAGTTTTATACATGTATGTATATACTCTGAAATGAGAAAACTGTTGGTTGGATTGATTGGATTGTGTAATTCATTGGAACTTTTCGGCATTCCATGCGGCGCACATTAGGTCGTTGACCCCGAAATACACAGTGTGTGTGGACACGTGGATATGTGTGAGGCGCTTCTAATAGGGGACAGTAGTAAACTTTATTATTACTTGCTCTTCGGAATAGCTTTAGACAAATAAGATGTGGGTATTGATCAGAGAATGAGTCATTCTTGTTGAAGATTAATTGCTAATTAAGAATTTTTTTCAAGCCGACCGTGTCCACTTTGTTTTAATATCGCGGTTTTAATATCACCGGCGCCCCCGGCACATATGATACTAGATCAAAGGACCGCCACTCTGTATGTCCAGGAAACTTCTGACGTTCTAATAGTAGCAGCTGGGGACAATCTTTAACGTTATAATACTAGTACAAATGTACCAAGAAATGTCAAATTAACTTTTTTTTTTCAATACGTAATTTGGTCCGACTGGTACATGGGGGTGGTCCGAGTTGACCAGGGGGTGGTCCGAGTTAACCAGATTTTCAATGGGCCGAGTTAGTAATGGTCCGAGTCGTCCTGATTCCGTCTGCATCCCAGACAATTCCCTTTCAAGATTTGTCTGGGGTGTATCCATGTCTCCTCAAAGGTGGTGTTACGTACATGGTGTATTACTGGTTGAAGAAAACTTGGATATAACACAAAGAAACGCTGAGCCTAAATTACACATGAGACCAAAAGGTTAAAGGTTATCTATCATTTGATCTAATGCCCCTATGGCTTCAAACAGGCTATGGGACCTTTACCTCCTTAACAGCCTGCAACTGCAATTTCTTACTGCATTTACCCTTCCAATAAAATAACATCCTTTCTTCTTTGAGGTACAAAATGCTTGATAGATGCAATTTTTCTAACTAAGGATCTATACAAAAATGCCCAAGACACCACTGACATTTGACTTTGAAAATGTCAGAGGTGAAGTCGTGTCAACCACTTCAAAAACTACTGAGCAAAACATTCATAAGCTTCAAAAATTGTATTACAACATATATATCAGGGTAGAAGTTGCACTATCTCTACTGGTAGCTGCAATTTTGCTAGATTGCAATCTTTTTATACCTAACAGTAACATATTGCCTTTTTGCCGAGCAGGATTGGTACTCTTATCACTTCATTTGAAATTAGCTGTTTGTCTTTTTCAGAAAGTGGCTTAGTCATAGTCATACAGACAATTGCTTTGCAGTTTATAACTGGACTTTTCCACAGGTTAGAAGAGAATTTGTTGATTGTTGAAAAAAGAACTCTGCAACAGACCTGAGCCAGCTTACATGTGGCAGGGACTGTCATTCTCGTATAGGACTGTTTAGCCACAGTCGACGCTGTAGGGCTGATGTTAATTAGGACTATACCATGGTCAATACTGACCGAAGGAGGCCATAAATCTCTCTCTCTTTCTCTCTCTCTCTCTCTCTCTCTCTAGAGAGATATATGTTAACTGTACTTACCCACGTGCCTCTGTACAGCTGGTGTGAGACCCTGCCACAACTTCAGTACACCCTCCTCACGAGCTGTCATTACACAACAGAATGGAACAATAGAGTTACTTAACAGATGTTACATCATAAATACTGATGACGATGTTACATACTGCATGTTCTTATAATTAGCAATAGGTCAAAAATCAGTTTCCTTCCAATACATGTATACCAGTGCACATACGTACCTACACCAAGAGCTGTTTGTAGCATTCCCCTGTAAGGCACCTTCTGTTTGGTTTGTTTGGAGAGTTCCCCCTGTATCTGTAGTCTGGTCTTGGTCAGGTCTAGTGGGTATGTCACTGTAGTCAAACAGTAGATTGGATATAATTATACAAGGTTATCTCAAACTCCATGATTATTGATAGAAACAACGTCAATAGTGAACAAAAGTCTTATTAACAGAAAAGGGCCAGGCAGTTCAGAATTTGTTTGAATCAGTATACATATGCCTCCATTCCAAAAGCCCATTCACGGATCCGGCTGCACGGGCATGAAGGTCAAAGGTGAATGCCCCTGACAGTTCTTGTGTTGACCAATGACCATGCTTCGTACTAGTATAATTGTACATGTTGCATGTATATGGCCTCTTTCATACAGTTTTGCATTTAACAATTGTCTAGATATGTTTTGTTTACATATCAGTGGCCTTTAAATATTGACCTTACATTGGACCATAAAATCATTCTGGCTCAGGAATGTCAATAAGTCTTATCTTTGCACTCTTTACAGGATCATCATTAAGGTTATGGTTATATCCTTATTAGGGTTAGTGTTAATAATACGATCATGAAATGTTATCATGAAATGATGATGATGATGAAATGTTATAACGTTTTCACAAGACTATTTTGGCTGTAAAGTATGCTCTGATTGGTTGCATTCCTTGGCTTCTGCTTGGACTAGGGGTGGGTACCAGTACAGAAAATTCAGGTCCAGGTCCAGTTCAGGTCCAGAGGATTAGGTCCAGGTCCGGACCTGAACCTGGACCTGATTCAGTATTTGAAACCTTATGAATGAACGATGCTCAAAACAATGATCCATTTTGCTACAAGAAAGCATATTTTGTGGTTTATTTGACTCCCATTTGCATTCTAAAATCCTGCAAGACTAATTGCCTCTGTACAATTGACAGCAAAACTTTGTAGAAATGACTGTAAACTCTACTCTGCTTTGCTCTTGTTATTTTCTTCCGCCGGTAAGCTCCAAGACATGTGAATTCATGATCATATAATCTGTTTATTTTCTAGAAGGTCCAACATCTGGTCTACCGAATTTTTTCAGGTCCGGTTTTTCTGGACCGGTTCAATAAGAAAAAACGGTTTTGTACCGAGCCCTAGCTTGGACCCTATCCATAGAACCTGGCCACGGTGCAAGAAAAAATTTGATTGATAGGCAGGTCCTGTCAGACAAATCAGTTAGTACTAATAGAAATAAATACAAAACTGTACAATGATAGAAACCTAAAAGAATCAGTTCTATGTTAATTTCTGAGTTGCCCTTGCACTATTATTACCATTACAGTATTACTATTGGCACACAATATACAATTGGTCTAATGTTACTACATAAAAAAAAGCATGTCCATAAGATGAAAGAATATTGTTAGCTGTTCCAGGCAAAAAAAGTCAAATGATGGCACCAGTCTTAAGCCAGTCTGCCTAAATATCTAAAACCTCAGATGACCTCAAATGGCCCTGATATGCAGTGTACATGGACAACAACCTTGTGTGGCACTCTGGATACATTGTTTATGCACTTATAAATTCAAAAATGCAAGTCTTAAGTATTTATGACTCATTTTCAGTTAGTCCACCGGTTTCAAGATCGAAGCAATTTCTAGGTGCCATATTGGATTGTCTGTGCTAGAACTCAGTCGCCATGGGCAAATTCTTGATACCTTCTTCAGTCCACAGACGACATTACAATAAAACTGTGGATACTGTTGGCTCATAAATCATAGCATATATAGCACATTTCTATCATTATCAACTATAATACATACAATGTATATATATTACTAAGTGTTTTTCAGCTCCAAATTGACAGTCGAGTGAAACCAGCTGACTAACTCCAAATAACTGGTAAATACTTGCTGCTTTTTTTCTTATATTTATCAATGCATTGTATCCAGTAACACACAATGTGGTTGGCCCTAACAATGTACACTGCATTATGCATATTAGAAACGTTTGACGTTGTTTGAGGTTGTTTGAGGTGTTTAGGCAGATCTGTCCTTTGCTATTGATTTGATTTGATTTGATTTGATTTGATTTGATCTGATTTGATTTGATCTGATTTAGATTATTTGATTTGATCAGATTTAAATGATTTGATTTGATCTGATTTAAATTTGATTTGATTTCAATTTGATTTGTTTGGCTGTGCCTGAGGCTTTACTAAGGGCTAGCCCTGGTTACTATGCAATACACAATCAACAATCTTTTTTTATGTTACACTGCTAGTCGAATTAATTGTAATCTACATACACTGGTACACCACCTGGATATGTTGTGAAGCTCGTAAGAGGTTATTAGCGGTCAATGACCCACATGCATATAAGTGGGAACAAAACGCTGTGGTCCAAAATTAACACCTTGCCAATGGTATATCAACAACCTTTCCTTTTCTAAGTCCATAGGTTGACAGTCTAAACAGGGTCTACAATCTGTATGCGGCAAATAAAACAGCAGAGCCCGCCACACCCCTTAAAAGTTTGATAGCCGCCCCTCCCCCATCCCCAAACAAACACGAGTTTTTCCCTCGTCTTACATTTCATTAATGAGTATTCGTGTTTTTATAGTTTACACAATGAATGGGATCCTCTAGAGTCATCTACAGTATGCAGCTGCATAGCCTCTGACACTGTTTTATTCGCCATTTTTTTTT
>NC_049991.1:8370312-8393034 GCF_000003815.2 Branchiostoma floridae | reverse complement strand
TCTCTCGGGCGCCGCCATCTTGGCTCATACCAACAATGGGGGTGTGCGCACATTTGTCCATTTCCAAAAAGTAAAAAAAATAAATAAAATAAAAATAGTAAATAAAAAGACTGTCATTCGTACAAAGAAGCTGCATATACGGTGTAAATTGGAGAAAGATGTCGCAAAATGGATACTAATGCCGTGAGTGACTTTATTCCTATGGTATTGTTGTGACGTACTTTAGTAAGTTATAACGTTAATGTTAACGTTAACAGTTAATATAACGTTATGTGCGGCTTAGCTGAAAAAAATTCTAACCCTGAGCGAAGTCTTCCAAAGACAGAGGAGAAGATATGAAAAAATGAACTTTGTTAAAATACCGATAATTGTTTGGTTTACCATGTTGTAGTCAGCCTTTTGTTACATCTGCTTGGCGAATATTATACTTAAATTTAAAACAAACAAACAGATCGATTACATAATGCATGTATGTTCAAAGTTAAGGTTTTTCGACTGGCAGAAACAAACATAACCTTACCCCTTTCAAACCAGTCAGAATTATAGCTTCTGTTTACTTTCTGAACAGGAACCCTTGTATAAAATGCTTCATGCACCAGCAGCTGTTGTTCTAGTGCTATGTGGCTAACAACCCAAGATTTGCTGAGCCCTATAGTATATGGTGACGCTGATTGTCTTTATATATTTATGACCATGATGAAAATCACAATCATGATGCAGGTCTCGTTGTCCTCTCTATCTTCAAACCTTCACTGGTATAGGCAAAATGCAAATTACCTGGGCGGGGCAATTTTTTTACCTGTACCCGACTCTTTAGAAAAAGAAGGCATAGTATAACGTTGCGTTACATTACAAAATGCACATATATGTAGCCTTTTTCTGACTTAGTGGTGATCTTGTATACTCCGTATACACACGTATCTGTCACAACTGCTCAGAGTGGTTGTAATAATTGGTACTGATAGTCTCCCGAAGTCGATTCTAAATCAGGTCAGACGTCAAAATTCAATTTTGATTCCCGTGAATTTCCCTCGGCTAGAAGATTTTGCTTTCGGCGACGTTCGTGTGTGTGTGTCTGTGAGAACGATTTCTCGAGAATGCCCGGATGGATTCTGCGCTACTTTGCAGATGTGTAGGCGTTCAATGGCTTTCAAAATGATTAGATTTTGGGTCCGACCCCTAGTTGTGAAATCAATTTATCAACTGACAGATTCGAAGTATGTACGTATACACCTGAATTGTGGTGATTCTTACAAACAAACACATGTGTTTGAGTATTTCTAACGTTATATGGTATAGAATGCTATAGATGATGGCTGCCCAGTCATTACCGCAACGTTCCTTTGGCTATGGTTTCGTTTCCTGGGTGAACTCATCAGCGCCAGCAGCTATACTGACAGATTCGAAGTATGTACGTATACACCTGAATTGTGGTGATTCTTACAAACAAACACATGTGTTTGAGTATTTCTAACGTTATATGGTATAGAATGCTATAGATGATGGCTGCCCAGTCATTACCGCAACGTTCCTTTGGCTATGGTTTCGTTTCCTGGGTGAACTCATCAGCGCCAGCAGCTATATTAGATTATAATTGACAACACGAGACAATCTTCGGCCTCAGCAGGTGCGTTTTATTCGTGACAACCCCTGCTGACTCCAAATCAACTACGTGAGCGCAAAAAAACACAACAACATGGGCAAGCGGAAAAAAATATGTAGGCAGTGAGTATGAACATAGTAACACCACCTTTTATTTATGCATTTCAGAAGTGCAAAACTTGACAGTAGTGTGCTAGCCTAGTATTACTTCAAATACACTCAATGATTGGTTGATTGATCGATATGCGTCCTCAGGTTTTTTTACCAAAACCGACGCTTCATCGAGCTTCACGAGACCACCGTCAGCCTGCTGTGGTGTAGTGAGAGAGTAGTCGATCCATCCGGTAAAGTTGATAATAATGATAAAAAATACTTATTAGCTATAGTTATGCAATACAAAATATATTGCATTAGAGAGCATAAATGCTACCATGATGTTCTCGATCGTGGTAAGAGTTGTTGACTAAGAACTTGAAGATAATGAGTTCGAGACCCGGCAGCTAGCTCTCGACATCTTGCTCTTGAGAATGGTACTTTACACCTTTATGCCTATTTTGCCACTCGAATACGGTGTCAATTAGTACCAAGGCCAACATCCGATCACGATTATTGTAGCAATCAGCAAATAACACGGGATCAAATACTGCAAAATCTAAACTCGAACGACATCCTACTCTGTACGAATGTTATTTGCTTTGACCGTCAACTTGAATTTCTTCCGCCGTACTGGGGAAAAATCCCATACTTTCTCGTGAAAATCCCTTAGAGCATGATTTATATCTCGGTAGCAGATTGTAAATGTTTAATTTGTAGACAGGCATGTTTGAAAAAGACCGTTAGATAAGAGATCGGCATTGAGCAATCGTCGCGTTTTATTACTGATTCATCTCAATAAGGTGCCTCTGACGGTCCGTTTTACGCCTCGGGAAAGTTAGATAACCAAGGTGATTACTTCCGATGGTGATAATTATTCCTGTCGGTGATGACAAAGTAGGGACGAGATATTAACAACTTGGACAGGGACTGTATCATAGCATAGAATTTTTTTGTCGTGTGACGGTGTGTGTGTCGTAAGATTGTTTAATTAGCCGATGCAGGCTGATGTCGAATAGGATTGATACTAAATCCTATAGTCAAAGAAAGCTTACATTCTATGCGATATATCCAAGAATCTCCTGAATGTGCTGTTGTAAACCTGTCGTACGACATATGTGACACTGTTGTAAACCTGTCGTACGACAAATGTGACACTATTGTAAACCTGTCGCACGACATATATGACACTGTTGTTAACCTGCCGTACGACATATGTAACACTGTTGTAAACCTGTCGTACGACATATGTGACACTGTTGTAAACCTGTTGTGCGACATATGTAGCACTGTTGTAAACCTGTCGTACGACATATGTGGCACTGTTGTAAACCTGTCGTGCGACATATGTGACACTATTGTAAACCTGTCGCACGACATGTATGACACTGTTGTTAACCTGCCGTACGACATATGTAACACTGTTGTAAACCTGTCGTACGACATATGTGACACTGTTGTAAACCTGTTGTGCGACATATGTAGCACTGTTGTAAACCTGTCGTACGACATATGTGGCACTGTTGTAAACCTGTCGTGCGACATATGTGACACTATTGTAAACCTGTCGCACGACATGTGGCACTGTTGTAAACCTGTCGTACGACATATGTGACACTATTGTAAACCTGTCGCACGACATATATGACACTGTTGTAAACCTGCCGTACGACATATGTAACACTGTTGTAAACCTGTCGTACGACATATGTGGCACTGTTGTAAACCTGTTGTGCGACATATGTGGCACTGTTGTAAGCCTGTCGCACGGCATATTTATTATTAGGTGCAAGATTTTGCAAAGAAGAATAAAGCATATTTCCTAAGTGGTGATTTTAATTCCATTTGTAGCCTATTGAAAGAACAGCACATCTGTCATGACGATAGTAATTCATACGAGTAGAATACAAACCGTCAGTTCATTTTGATCAATTGTAGAAATGTGCACAGATTTTTGTACAGGCAAAGAGTTCACGGTAGTTGTGGAAGATGACAGGAGGTGGGAACGTGTCCATTCTTTTCCGTTTCTCGCTAAAGCAATAAAGCAAACTGTGAGGATACGGTCAGATCCATTCTGAGTCCATTCGTGAATACGTCCTAATTGTTAACAACCATACCATCGAGAGTTCGCCGGTACTTCGGTACTGGAAGTACGCTGTCTGCCTTAGTACACTAGAGCAAACCGGGGAATTCTAACTGTACTGGTTCCAACACCTTCACTATAAGGGAAGGCATAATCAAAAAGGTTGTCAGAAAAGCCATGTGCTTAGGCTCTTACGACTCGGGCCAGTAAAACGCCACTAAGTCGGGGTGTTAAGGACGGTTACCAGTCTACCTTCAGCGAACTCTAAATGGAGTCCAATAACACTGCTTCGATTTCATTGCCACCTCGAGAATTTGAAAGTTGAACATTCCATTCCCAAGAAAGTAGAGAAATCCTACGCGGGTAAATTTTATGACAGCACTTTGTTGCTGAGGTGCTTGCAAACTCCTTCGCTATCTCCAGTTGAGAAACGTAAGTACAAGTATATCATTCATAAGACAGTATCCTACCTCTAATCGTGGGTAGAATTCTTGTGGGCAATTATCCACACTGTACAAAACTGTTTTTTGCAAAGTCCCTCACTAAATTCTTGCGTTGCACACCCCCACAAAAGAGTTAGTACAGCGTGAATGAGGAGTTTTATTACTTTTATTAATGCATGAGACTTGAGCACTGGCAATTAACTCAGCATCCCGTCGACTGTAACATTCCTATGTGACATTTACAAACTTGCATAAGTGTACGTTTCCTTCGGGGCACGGTTTAACTTTATGATTTTTACGACTTTCTGGCTGTATGCACTTGTGTGAATTTGTACCTCCTGATATTTTATCGTGGTATAAACTACCAACCGTCCTCCCCTCGTTAACCATTCCAGAAACGTATAAACTTTGCGAGTTTTTTTCTTTTGAAGTTCATAGTCGTTCCAAACTTTAATAAACTACAGCAACCTTTACCTTAACCATTTCCGCAATGGGAGTTCGATCAGAGGGTTCTTAGATGTTGCTAACGTAGGCAATTAACCACTCGTGCCCTTAAGCGTAAGAGAATGTTCTTCTTTAATAACTGAGCTGATCTCTTGAAAGGTTCTTGAGGGCTTCTTGACAACCATGAGAAGATGATAAGAAAGATCCGATATTCATGACAGCGACGAGAACGTTCGATGTGACCTTTTCCATTATCGCATAGACTGTAAAAATGCAGGTGACCTATAATTGAAAAGCTTTTTGATACCTCAATCTACGTTAATCTTGAGATACTTTAATCTCATTACCGTTGGTTACTTTGAGTACAATTCAATCCACTATAATCCTAATACATTGATTTCTTTAATCGTCATCTCCCTTTATCTGCTTTGATCATAATCTACTTTATTCCAATCTACTTAATGTAATCTGACACCTTAGAAATTGTAATACCTCAATCAATACCGCGAATAATCCAAACATATTAAGTGATCTTCGTCCGATCCAATAGGTTTTTGCTCTCACGTGATAATGTCGTGCGTGTCGTCCGCCATGATGTATGGTTAAACCTAGAAGTCGCAAGGTAAAAAGATTGTGTATGTAAAGTCAGTCACGTCGTTGTGACATTTCCACATTGAAATGTACAGCTTTGACTGTTGTAGGCGGATTCTGTAACATTCTGCTTGATTCCGTGATTCCTTCTTCTGATCAATCAAAGTACTATGTACACACACGCGTGACTTCATAGTATCTTTTCCTGGTAGGTCAAAGGTACCTGGGTTCGTACAGACTCCCAGGTACCTTTGACCTTATAGTATCTTTTCTTGGTAGATCAAAGGTACCTGGGAGTCTGTACGGAACCCCTCGAATTCCCAAGAGCCTTGCCGGTATCTTGTCACCATTCCATACAGGATTCTATGCCAATATAAGGATTGTTCCTATTTTTTCCAATGTTAGACGTATCCTGCCCAATCATAGTTTTTACAAGATTTACATTGACTAAAGATTTTTATGGCAGCATTTTGTGGATAGATATACAGGTCAACAAATGATCTCGAGTTCCATTACAATGTTTTACAGTACAGTTTCGAAACATGCCGCTTTAGTTGCAGTTAATTGACTAGGCGATTAAGCACAAGAGCATGACAAGTGTTGTCACTGACGAAAAACAGCGGATACTACCGTAGACGTCTGGCCGTATTCAAAACCGTATCCAAAACGTATCCGGCTGCTTGCGTAACTTAAGTATTGAATATCTGAGTTTCTAACGTTCAATGACCTCATTGATCTTATCACAATATTTTGTTGACACCCTCTTTACATTGGAGTTAATGCAATCCGACATTGATTAGGTCAAATATGCACAGGCCAAGAAAACACACGTAACTGGAAACCATTAGCATGATTTCGTTCTCGGTTGATGCCCTCACATCCGTGTATGTCATCCAATCGATATGTAGATAGCACTCATCCATGTAGAAGTAATGATTGACGGACCACGATGAAACATGGGGTAGAGGTCCTTGCCCGAACCTGTGTGTAAATTTTCACTACTCGCTAGAGTATGTTGATTTTTACTTCCTTCTAACCCAGCGGTTTACATCTTCAAAGGTGGATGCAAAACACCAAGATGTCCATCTTGGCGTGAAGATTTGATATCATAAAGGCTAGCGAACAAAGAAAAACACGAAATGGAATATCTTTCCCCATGACTTCGTACAAAGTGATTGTGTTTTATTTTATACTATGCCGTCGATTTTAAATGGATATGGATAATTAAATCTCACAACTATTTCACCAATGCATAAGAAAGTTAAACAGAATAATACTAAACAAATGGTACAAAAATAATTGGAACAATTCAACATTTACGTTATTTCAAACAAACAGGTGAAACCCTGAAGTTGAAGAGATGAAAGATGTTGTTGGAAATTACAGAGGCTGCTTTATCATATTAGCTATGATTTGACGGTTCTTTGATCGACTAAAGGTTATTCTCAGTGCGGTAGTATCAAAGCTTGCATGTTGTGCCTTTGCTTAAAAAAGACGGTTATTATCTTAGCTACGATTTCACGGTCCTTTGAGCCGCCTTTAGATCTCTTAAGGCTATTTCTTATTGCGGGAGGGTCAAAGCTTACGGTATACACAACACCTTTCAAGTCCCACCTTTGTGGTTAATTTATTTTCCACCTTCTGAACCGGATAATCGGTGAAAGAATTCAATAATAAAGGAAGACAGGACGGGGTCTTATCAAATAGACCAACATGAAACAGCGGTGTATTTATATTGCATTGCTGGAGGTTCCTATTGCATTATACGGTTACATGGAAAGAGATTGCCAGCACCTTTGGTGAGTAAGAAAGGGGGGCCGCACAGACTAACGGCGACTGTAATGGTGAAGTTCCTTCTCAGAAATAATGATTCGCCAACTTTGTTTTAAAAATTAAATAGTAGCTCTTAGAAGATATGTAGACATCATTAACAGCGTTTTGATCAATTTCTTTGTCGTAATAATTGCCGTATGATTTATAGTGTAAGGACAGTTTTTCTAAACTTTCACTGTTGTCCATATTAGGATATCTTGTACTTAGTGGGGAAATCATTCCCCACACGTACTACATATTGTATTCCCGAATGCAAAGTGCCCAGCGTGACACAGCGAATACAATTCTAACAATCACGAAAAATGTATCAATGGGTTTATCAATGGTTAAAATGATTTGATAAGATAATTTTCATCGTGTAAAACACTGAGAGTATGGCGTATACTTGACACCCGGTGCGTTTCGAAAGACGAATCTGAAGTATGATATATGACATCAGCACAAACTTTCTTTAGAATAACAACATTGATACATGATGCACAATGATAAAAGCAATGCTACTTGTTGCTGCAGTGCTCCATGTGTATCATATATTATGTCGACCATAAACAAGAATGGCAATATATTTGTTAAATTATGCAAATTAAATCACAGAAAATATGTACAGATAAATACCGTAATTATCAAAATCACACCAATCAATCCTTATGAGTATAGAACTAACAAAATAACAGACTGTCAGTAGAAACCTTTAATGTACGAATTTTAAGTAGTGTCCTGGGCCGCTTTTATAGACTGTAAACGAAATAGTAGCTAATATCAATTAAAATACACAGAGGGGGTTAGATTATAATGAAAAGGAACAAAACAAAAGCACGATGCTCTGATTTTTGCAACCAATAGAACACCCTGCATTCATTAACCATAAATCAAGGTTGACAGTTTCAATATAGAACACTTGAACAAGTGCCATCAAGAACAACATGTTATTATAGTTATCATATGCATCAGCATGAAATGAAAATTTGAGATTAGATTTTGTGAATATGAATTTGCTTTTATTGGAAGAAAGTTTAACAATCACAACAGTAAACCCAGTAGAAAACATGTCTTCAAATTTACTCTGAAAGTACTACGAAATGTTTTTAATAATTGGCAGAACAAAGAGAATATGTAGAGTTTTCATCTAATTTCCGTATCAACGAGGCAGAAAGGTGCTGACCACCATGTTGGTGTCCTTGCTTGCATTTCGACGGATCGTGTCTCAAGTGCACACGCCATCTTTCATGTGCTATTGCTATTAGCATCATTCTTGAATTATTTTTTGGCTGTACACATTTTCTAGTTGTGATTGTCGGAATTATTTCGGCTACACTTGTTTAAGAGTCATTATTTACTGAAATGCAAACGTAGACACCAAGATGGCGGCAGACACTTCGATGATCTCATGTGTAAACAGTTTGTATTAGAATGTAAACGAATTTGCTGCATGCACTGCGTTTTCACACTCATTTATTCTCGGTCACTCGAACGCATGGCGTCCAAATGGCGAAATGACCCTCTACTGCCCAGAGTAGCTGTAAGTGACAAGGGTATTCACCTGCCAATTTACATTACATGTACCGCAAATGAAAAGTGCATGTACATGTACATGTCTTGGTTCATGTACCATTTCTTGGTCAACCAAATTCACCTGTCATCTTGTTTGCAGTGGCTGTTCTTTCACATTTAATTGGAGCTGGATTTATATTTTGGTGTTGTGCTCCAAAAATGCTCATCCTTTGTGAGCTCCTAGTTGCTTTTCTATTTTTGTACAAAAGCAACGGATCGTCCTTTTTGTATATCTTCTGCTCTGAACATATGGTGTGGTTTTAATCACCACGTTATATGTGAGACAACTCTGCCTACGGAAATTACAACTTGCAAACGAACACCTGCGGCAAGGAGTTGTGTAACGACAACTATCCGCTACACCAATCGGGTGTTCACAGCTCAAGCATACTCTTTTGCAGAAAATAAAACGGATAAAGATACCAGGGTGGGTCCTGTTACCTCAGCCAGTCATAACGTTGCGTTATTTATGAGACGTTGCAACCTGGGTGGCAGAATCTCCAGGCAGGTGTAAAGCCAACCTTTACGACAGAAAACGGCTGTAATTACCTGTAATTGCTGTGTCTTTTATAGACGTAGCAGGTGGAACTGTTCTACGTAAATCCTTACAATAAGTGCATTCACCGGGTATTGAGGGTAATTCCCTTGGTGGAATATTCTTCCTTAATTGAGGCCTAGTAACAGTTGAGCAGAGCTCAAGGGAGCAATAATTCTAGTTAGGAGCATATGAATAATTTCTTTAATGATCAGAGGATACTGGGAAATAATATGTCCATGGCAGAGTGATATGCTAGAAACAGCACTGATATTCTTTTACAATCTATTTTCGTTCTATTCTTCAAGTCAACTCAAGTCAAGGTGTGTATTTTTTATCTTGATGGTTTGTCCAGTCTTTATGCAAGGCCGAAGAAGGGGTCATGGATAAGAATCAAAACATTTAAAGTTCTAGTAAAGAACATCGCAATAATATACATTTATGGCCCCCATTGGCCAGTTAATACCATGGTAAAATTTTAATTGATATCAGCCCTGCAGCTTCGGCTAGTCCTATATGCAAATGACATTCTCTGCCCTCTGGACACATCTGCAGCCTGACTCAGGTCTTCTCAGGATCTGCTTTTCTTCTGCACATCAGTCTGGCTTCTACGGATTTTAGCTGCCTGGGGGAGTGTGTATCTCCATCTGTATTTGTCATTTGCAAGGTCCTCCCAGTGCTCAGTGTCAATATCAAGAGTCTTTATGGCCCTCTCAAAGACATATTAGAAACGCAGCTGTGGTTGCCCTGTGTGTATGCAGTAATAGATAAACAAGTAAATAGATAAATGAATAAATCATTCAGTCCTACATCGTCCGTAATCTTGACTGTTTCATGAATACCTCGAAACTATGGAAAGACTCGGCTGCCCTGCATGATGTGAGGCTGGATGGTGTTCCAGACTACAGGACCAGAATATTCCAGGAATCGTTAACTACTATTTGCCTGTTTTCAACTGCAGCTTTAGCACGATGAGGCAGTCCGAGGTATATGATCTGGTAGTTCTTGTCACTTCATCCCTGCCAGAAAACTCGAGTTATTTATCACATATTTATTTATTTCCTTGTCATTTGTTTTATCATATCGATCTTTTTTGTAATCTTATTACAGTTTTTCTTTTGAAATGTTCTACATCGTTTATTTTGTGTTGTTTTTAAAGCTGCGGCTGGTATGATCCTACGGTTGCTGAAGCAGCCAAAGCTTCTTACAAAGAGCTCGGCCTGCGGGGGTCTTTGACGATTGTTGTTGCCCACTACATACGTGGGTGTGTGCCACATCCAAACACCTGCAGCGCGCAGTGACGTAAGATCTCAGCCTCCAAAACACTTCAACATGTTATCCGTAAAGATCTTCCGTCTTTACAGGATTCATTCATCGTATGCAAATCTCACAAGCTATAGTTCGTCTTTTGCATTGTAGCGAGTTCTACGTATAACTCGGCCTGAAAATGATATTAGATTTCTAGTAGGGAAAAAGAGACAGGTGCATATAGGCTATTAAGCTGCTTGTGGATGAAAATGCCTCTTCTAATAAAACACCTGTGCTTGAACAATCAGCGTGGGACCTGACCGTTATAGCGCATGCGCAATGACTATCTTAAGTCCTTAAAAACCGAAAGGCCAGGGCTCTCCATATCTTCGACGGAGACTCGAGTACCGGGACACAAGGCTCTACGTTCAGCGAGGCCCTGGTAGAAAGCGTGAAGACGAAAACAAGCCAAGTAAGCTCCAGCCCGACTAACCAGGCGGTGGGAAACTGAGCATCGGCGGCGTGGTGGTCTTGAAAGCGGGTTGGGTTTGCGGCCAATACGTGAAGGTAAGCATGCACCGGCACGCGCCGAGACTGGAAACGGCAAGCACATGGTCTGCACTGTTGACATTATGTATCGGTACGGTGGAGGTCCGGTATTACAGCTGTGTTTGTACCAACAAGTGGTTGCTCCGGTCTTGTGTTTTTTACCGTTGGTACGCCCTACGTTTAAAGTAAACATGCGTTTTGAAGACTGATGTTGTTACCGTATGTTCGAATGAGCTGTAGACTAATCAATCGTCCTCGCCAATCATTGAAACAGAACCTCAATGGCGGCTTACATTTGTCTAAAAAAATACAGCGCCAAGTCTTCGAATATTCCCTTGTGAGGAAGACCTTCTGTTTTTAAGAGTGCTGGGTAAATTTGGCACACTGGAGTCGAGGCCTATTTTGTTCACTTAGTGGGTTGCAAAACCTTCATAGGGTGAACGAAAACAAGAGAAGATCAGTTTGGAGTTCTATTCGAGGACATTTTATACATCGCAATAAAAAACCGCCTAGGCTCGAGAAAGAAATTACAAAAATAGCAGAGTTGTAAGGTTCAGTATTGATGATGTTAAATGCTGGTTTCCTTGGTCTATAGTAGCCGCATTCCCAAAACGAAGCACGCTAAGAAGCTTTTTTGGCAACAGACCAATTTTCCTGCATTGTAAACGTTCGGCGCCTTAAAATTTAATAATAGCATTTGCTGTTTGACCGAACGGGTCGACGTTTCAAACAGTGAGTATTGACGTTTTTCATTTTAAAAGGATCTTCTTGGTTTTGGTTGGGAGATTCTAAAGGGGAGCCAAGACGCATTTTTTTAAAATACAGTCGGCTGGAGAGACATCTTGCCTTGAAGCACTGTAATCTGGGGAAATCATGGAAGTGATCCTAGGAACGGAAAAACATCAATATTCTATGAATCTTGAAGATACGGCACAGTTATTTGATCCCCCGGATAAGAAAGTTTCATTTCGTCCCAAACGTATGCAATTTGCACGGTTTGTCAATTCCCCGCGGTGAACGCTCTTCCCGTACATTTGACACGACTAGACGAGACAGCCGTTAGCCAGATAGCGGTAGCGTTTCTCACATGTACGTGCGAATACGTGCATGCTGTTCCGGAGGAGAAACCAAGAGAATTGTAGAGTGATGCATTCTTGATGTAGAATTTGCGAGAAATCCCCTTATGTATCCCGCTTGAGATTTTGCGAGGATCAGCAGAAATGCATTGAGGCACGAGGCTCAATGGACGTGGTTTCTTTCCTGCCTTCCCCCTAAAGAGGTTTAACGCACGATACGGGTACATGCGGCTTTTATTGGCATGTCTATTGGATAACTACCTTGTCGTTTGCTACCGCAGCTCTGACTTGTGGTCTATATCCCTCCAGTAATGCAAGCTATTCGCCAACACGTTTTTAGATTTAACCTCTATGAACCCAACTTGTGTGTACCCTGTCCAGAGTGCTGAATCAGTGTTGTCGTTAAAACTGTCCAGGGTTCTGAAATAGAGCTGTGGTTATCAAACCCGTTCAATTGAGAGTTTTCTTTTCAAATCTGCCACGAGTCACTGAGATGAGAGCCTAAATTCAATTTTATCCATAAAAGTTCATACTACATCAGCTATCTTTTAATGACCTCTCAATTCTAGCGATGTTGTTACTAACATGTCCTATATACAATTACAGTGCAGCCGTGTGCATTATCCTCGCTAACGTCCCTTACCCTTTATTTGCCGGACTATCTACATCCTCAACTTTTATAAAACGTGTTTAAAGAGATTTCCCATGTAAAAACCCGCCGTATATAAACTCCTGCATATCTAAACTGGCTGTATGTGCTTTGAGATATCATAGAACCCACTATTTTAAGTGGCGGATATACATGTATGTGTCCCGCCGGTTAAATGGCAATGGAGGCTATAAGCTAGCTTAACGGGCTTCCTGTTTACGTACAGGCAGGCCTTGTAGTAGCCATTAACAACTGGTGTTTGATAAAGCTCGTCCCGACAGATTGCCACAAACCCCACAACCAAAAGATCGTCAATGAGACATTACCAAAGTATTAAAGTCAAAAGTGTTTTGGTAAATAACTAGCGGTATAACCTTCCGTTTACATCAAATTTAGTCAAATACACTCACCTAGCCATAGCTTTAAATTTGTGTTTCTGTTGTTACTGACTAGGTAACACCCAAGCCATTTAGGTATGTAAGTAAATTAAAACAAAAGTGTTTTGGTCAATAACTAACGGTATTACCTTCCGTTTACATCAAATTTAGTCAAATACACTCCCCTAGCCATATCTTTGTGTTTCTGTTGTCACCGGTCAACTAGGTAACATCCTAGCCGTTTAGGTATTGAAAACAGATGACAAAATGAAAACAGATTTGCAGTGGATGTCACTTGAAGACAGAAGGAAAATGTCCAGACTTTCCATGATGTACAAAATGACCAATAAAATGGTGGACTTACCAACTGATAAGTATCTAATTCCAGCTCATAAAATAACAAGAAACAGTCATTCCTTCAAATACCAGATTTACCGACCTAGAATTGATGTGTTCATACTTTCCCAGAACTATCGTAGAGAGGAATTTGTTATCACCAAGTACAGTAGGGACATCTTCTCTTGGTAGTTTTAAAGAACGCTTGCAGATAGATGTGCAAAAGCTAGGTGTGACGGGTCGTTCGGTGTAATATAACCGGCTGCTGCCGCGCCGCGCGCGTGGGAAGCTGGTGTTACGCCGAACGGCGGTTATACCGGCTATGTAGATACAGATACAGATAGGTATGTAAGTAAAATAAAGGCACTTCTTTTAAGAAGTTGACCTTAGATAAGTGAATTTTTGCCTGTATAGTTTTTTTGTCTGAGGATTCATCAAATAAACCTCCAGAATTAGAAACTAACCAAGATATACAATCCTTATCAAGAGCTTTTTAGCCCGATAACTGGAATTCCTAAAACAGAAAACCAGAAATACATATTTCTTGTGACAGAAAACAAAAAAAAAGTTGTGTGCATGGGTTGGAAACGTAAGAAAACGTCTATTCGAATTTTCAGTCGTCGTAACGCCACATATAGAACACAAGGCTGCAAAAATAACAGTCACGTAATTTCAAGTCACAGAACGTGATACTGCATCGATCTGTCTTTACGGAAGGGTGATTTTAAAATGTACGTGGACCTCATTTCGTAAAGATGTAGTGACCCAGTACCGAAGGAGGCCATAAAGGAGGACTGACCCAGTAAATGCGACACTTAAGAATCATTCCAACCGTCGCGAGATCGCTAGCACTGAGCTACCACTTTATGCAGTCTATTGCACGCATGGTAAGGTTGCTTATCCACGACAGCTAACGATAAGAAGGGTATCTTCGTGATGTAATGCAGAGTAACTTCGCAAACACAACACGTAGGTACACTTCTTCGCGATCATTTTCAGAACGTTACCATGTAATCTTTTCCTTGTACACTTCTATATGATTTCTACTTGCACGTCTGTATGCGATCATCTCCATGTTCAGTTCAGTTCAGTTCAGTTTATTTATTTAGCCAGGAAAGAAAATCACCTGCACGTAGCCCTCACAAGTACATTATGATTGTATTGGGTTTTTGACAGCCAAGTGATGAAGCCTGCTATAGAGGCATATTTTACATATGGATACGCTATTATTTTTTTTATTCCCTTCGTGCATGTATAAGCACATTTCGATAATCCTTCGTATATTTAAGCAAGCTTCTATGTATGTGATTCTCTGGTTACTCCTACTAATACCATGACCCATATTTTCCGTCATAATCCATATGGACATATTTTGTCAGAAACCAGTAAAATCAATTATAACAATAACAACAACAACAGAGGCAGCAATGTTGTAATAGTAGTAGTATTGATGAATTCACGAATCAATAACTAGTGGAGTTGGTGTGGCGCAATTTTTAGAACGTTAGACTAAGAACCAATGGATACGTTTAAAGGGTTAGATACTCGCCATCCCCAACGTTGCGTCCTTGAGAAAGGCAATTTACAAGACGTAACGAAAATGGAAAACAGAACCGTCTTGGCAAACGCATTAACAAGGTACACCAGAGAGCGATTCTTTAAGTAAAGGAGACATCCGCCCTGGAATGAGCCCAGAGTGGCTGCCATCTGAGGAGATTGACATAAAGAAATAGGCCACAGAAAGTAAACTTTATGGATGACATCCTATACAGAGTGCAAAAAAAAAACAAGATGGGTAAAAAAACAAGTTGGCTAAATCTTCACCATAAACATCGTAACAAGATTTTAACTGACAAAACGTGACATCACAACTAAAAAGGCATTCATTCCTGTCTTAAAGAAGTGAGTAATAAAGGTGATACTGGTGTGGTAAACTGGTATCACTTGCCAAGCTGGTAACTACAGTCATGGCTTTCATATTTGTTGCACTTTTACAACCATCCAACAAGTTTCACTTCTACAACTATAGTAATGTCTACCTTCCTATTGTGACTCCTACAAGAATGATTATTAGGCTACAACACAACATGTTTGCCTATTTTGGTCTATCTGACCATCCACGAAGAAACCAGGCAAAAACCAATTCTGAAACCAGGCAAAAATTATTGAGCGTGCTGATGTCATCCATAAAATTTACTTGCTGTGGCCTTAATTGCCAATTCTCGACTGTTCACAGTCGTTGATGGCGCTCCCAGAACAATAAATGTGATCAAGATCAAGAGACTGTTTCTGCATATACTTATCATATCAACTATTCCGAATATGATTTTATCGGAGTTGAAAAATCACTGGATAGCAAGTTTCTTTATTTTTTAGCAGTATCTATATACAACTGACAGGCGACGTTTTGATGACCAAGTGTCACCTTCTTCAGGGCAATGCTGACTGGTTCTGTTCCACACTGCAACTCAGGTGTCACTGCTATTCCGCCATACTTCATCATTCTTTCCATCGGCTGAAATAGACATAGAAAAGCGTAAGTGATGTTGTCTGTTGTCTTTTGAAAAATGTTCAACGGTCGAAAATCACCAAGGGGCATAATGTGGATAGGATTGATAAATTACTACGTACATTTTTTTCTGGATGCTTTGCAAATGTTTGTAAGAAAATAATGCCTACAGATCAAAAAGAGCAATATACCAACGTGCCAGCATAGTCAGCACCAAAGTCTAACATTTGTGTCTGTCAAAACGGTTTCAGGAATGTGCATGTAAGGGATTTGTTGAATATCTTGCGGCGTTTGTCACCGTTTACTTTATAGTTTACACAGGTGCACGCCCTGATATAAACTCCTTACCATAGATTTATATTTCCGATGGTTTACTGGTAATCCTCGTTGCGCTTCACACAGATACATCATTCCAAGCCGCCGAGCTCTATACAAGTAAAATAAAGACATTTTAACGAGGGGCTCTGCAGAGATGAGTGTAATATCCTCTGACATTATTTTTTCACGATAAGTCGTCAATCCAAGCTATAAATATTAACCAAGAAATAGAGACGGAAGCTTAAAGTTTTTTTTTCGAATTTGCTTTTCAATATTTTACTGTTAATATCGAAATAGATAATTCTTGAAATAGACAACATGAAATATTTATTACATATTACCTCTTGTGACACGACAGAAATGGTGTTTGTTTTTTCACTTGTTTGTTTAGAAACGTTGGAAAGCTTTTTGGAATTGACGTAAATCTTATCTCATCAATCTATAAAACCTGCCTCTCCAAAAGGAAAACTAAAAATGTATTTTTCTTGAAATAGACAGTATGAAATATTCATTACATATTACTTCTTGTGACACGTCAGAAATGGTGTTTGTTTGTTTCTTCATTTGTTTGTTTGTTTGTTTAGAAACGTAGGAAAGCTTTTTGGAATTGCTCTAAAATCTCGTCCCATTGATCTATAAAACCAGCCTCTTCTAAAGGAAAACTAGAGATTTATTTTTCTTGTGACAGCTGCAAGAAAAGTCGGTTATTGGTTCGGCCAGTTGGAAGATTGCATCGCCACTGCAGGTATCGTTAGGCGTGGTTATTGACTCCAACCACACAAACGTGATGTGACTATGAATGAAGAGCTAGGCAGCGAGTTATTGTCACTCTTCCCACGTTCCACAAATCAGACGTTGTTACCTGTACGTCTCACATTGCCGGCGTAATTAGCAACACCATTAACAGTAATTTGTAGCTTTCATGTACGATCACATTACTTCTAACTTCCATTTTGTTTGACAAGTGCTTCTAATGCTTACATCTTAAATTCGTAAGATAAATAAAATAGGCGATGCGCTTTCCTCTAAGTGTCGTGTAAAGATGATTTGTATGATCTAGAAACACTTTACATGACTGGAACGTATTAGATATCCTATTCCTGTAAGTGTGTACGTAAGTACATGATACGATTTTACAAAAGGCCCGTGTAAAATAGTTGGTATAATTTTTGTAAAAGCTGCATATACAAACGTTGTAACATTTCAGTGTGAATATTTTTGAATGAATTAGACACAATTTGTATATACAGGTATTTTAACGCTTATGTGTTTATCATGCACATTTTCTTATTGTCAAAGTGTTAGCAAGACGTTTGTTATTTACTGTTGGTTTGCATTTGGTGGAACACATACAACGTTGGGAATACGTTTTACGAACGTCCGATGTGGAAAAGATTTGAATAGACTATCTAAACTTTGCATAAGGAAGATGTCTACTGTTATTTGAATGTTATCTGTAGAAGTGTACATGAAAAACATGAAATACATAGCAAATACGCAACTTATTTTCACAGAGACCAGTGTGAATACAATTTGCATAAATCAGAAACAACTTGGATATATTGCATAACAAGATGTTTATCTTCTTTTGATAAGTGGTTTGTGTAAGTGGCGTGTAGTGCACGCATAACAGTAAAATTCAAGATCGTCCTAAGAAGCCATTAACGGTTTAATATCAAGGACGCTTGGAGATGGAGCAGGGAAATTAGTATTCTGTAGTGTAGGACCAACATCCTCATAGCGGTAAACAGGCTTCAGGAATCCATGAATAGTTCCATCAGGTTGATAAATCAATAAATATCCACCTGTCAACGCTTCATTAGTCTTTCAGAAACTCTTTTATCAGCCTCCTTCGCAAAATTCGAGCGGGGCTGCCTTTTTATGGGGGGGGGGGGGGGGGGGCTTGTACGCAATTTTCAACGTTGAATAAGGTTTTCTAATTCCGGGAAAGAAAGTTTGCCGGGAAAGATGCTTTGCCGTGGAACGGAGTTTGCTGTGGAAGGGAGTGTGCCATGGAAGGGAGTTTCAGCCCACCAAAGAGGCAAACCCTTCTTCAGTTAGAAAATATATATATATTGCCCGCAGAAATATATCAAAATGATAACAAACAAAAATTGGTGCATATAATTGAATATCTCTTGGTTGTGCACCATTAATTTGTTTACTTTTGAAATGTACTTATTCTATTTTGCACAAACACGCATGACTCGCCATTAATATGCGTCCGTTAGAACTAACTCGATCGTTTGCACTACTGTCCCGCAGCGCTTTGGGGACGCATAAAACCTCACAAAGCCATGAAAGCTGCATGGTGTAAATTGTTTGTACATCTGCAGAACGGCATAATAGTCAGCAATCACTCACACACTCAGGGGTTCTTGAATATGGCGGATTTTTCGCTGTTACAAAAGACATCGACATGTTGCTTCACGATGGGAGTTCTCTTATTAGCTGAAGTCGGTCGAATATATTAACAGCGCCTACAGACAACCTCGCCTGACAGAAATAGTTTTCTAACCTTTCTTGTTCCTGCTCCTCAGACTATCAATTCTACCCGTAAGAAAACACCAAAACAAAGCGCAAGAGATTATCTATTTTCTTGAGCGTTGAAATAGCCAACAATTATTTGGGCGTGAGTGCATCGAAGATTTAATTACATTGATGACCACACAAGTCCGCAGTAGAGAGGCTATTAGCATGAAAGATCATCTTTATTGTAGAAAATGCCGTTCGCATTTTCTGCTGCTTTCATTTTGAGAATTAAGTGACTTTACGAACATGTGACGTCAATAATTGGTCAAAGTAGCCAAGAAGCCTATACCACCCACCGTCTCCGTTGAGTGACAGTTGGTGTACCGTGCTGTGAATGGCACAACTATGTAGATTTGGCATGTAAACGAACTTTGCTCTCATGGTATCGCACCGTGGCACCGGTTTTATTTTCCAAATCCATAAATGCCTGTCTTCATCATGTCTTCAGGCAGTTCCTTAAACCAAGTATTGCCTAGTCGTTAAATGGATGCAGATATGATATGGCTTCAGACCGAGCTATCTCGTCCGAATGATAGTTATTACCATTCCATTATCGTCAGCACAATTATCCTGCTGTAAAGTACAGACAAGTAAATGTCACGAAACTTCCAGCGGCAAATGTACACACTACTTAGGCTCCTACGTAGGTGGGTTTTCTGTCATTCAGTGCACTGGCTAATGATACTGTAGATGTGCATAATCCTTCAAAGCGCCTACTTTAATACTGTAATTAGAGGATGTGACTCTTATGTAAGCCTCCTCGTTTACGCCAGCCCACACACATCTTATAAGCGTAATGCTCACACCCACAAGTAAAATCGCATCAATGTTCTACCCCTGAGTTTAACCACAACGCTTGCTTGGTGATCAGGAAAACTTGAAGATTATTCCCAACGTAGTGATAGAAAGTTACTAAAGAATGCATCCAATACCTAGAAACCAATATGTTGGATTCAGTACATGGAAATCGGGCATTCCAGAACATAATCTTATCTGAACGAAAGTCACTAGAACGGCGGCAGGTAGAATTTCTTCAGAATGACAAAGGGTGGCAATCTCAAGGCAGATTCTACGGTTGAATAAGATAGTATCAAAGATATCAGAGGACTGGGGCCGGCCAAAGGGAGTAAGACGAGCACCGGAGCATACAAACTGATTTAGCTATGTCGGCTTCACTCCTCTGACAACTTTTGATACTATCTTATTCAACCGTAGAATCTGCTTGGAGATTAAAAGGGTGGTGCCGCATTTGATTTCATAGCTTCTGCTCACCAGGTCCCATTGGTTGTTTGTCCCTGAGCAGGCGAGGGTGCCCTTAGGAAATAGCCAATCAGCGTCTAAGGTCTCGCTCAACACTAACATGAGTAGCTAATCCAGAACTCATGCATTTTGTGGTTTTGTGAAGACATATTGTGAACCGTTCTAGGTCTTTTTCGTAACGGAAAATTTTTTATGACATGCTCGGAATTGCGTAAGTTTTTAGAATCATGGAAATATGTTGTCTTGAATATCAGTATTCAGCCTGAAGAAGCTTGCGGGTGTTTAAACTGTAATTTCTTATTTGTGTCTTCGTCATCGTCATGGGTAGAGACGGAGGACATTTGATCCACTGCATATCGAGTCACGCGTTGGTAGAATAAGTGAAGAAAGTTATTATATCTCCAATTTCTAAATAATTTTGCCGGCAAACACTGATGTTGGTCAATACATTGACGAAAGCATGCAGTCTTCGAACGGGGTTGTTTTTAGGGGGGGGGGCGTTGGTTCGCGATTTTTAACGTGCGTTGGCTAGGTTCTCATGTGCCTGGAAAGGGAGTTTGTCGTGGAATCTTGTTTGCCGTGGAAGGGAGTTTCGCCCCGGCTAGACGAAGGTAGACTTTTACAAATAAGTGGTTTGACGTAGAGTTGTAGACAAGGTCTTGCTTGCTAGTAGTAGGATTACTTTATCAACAATGTTGAAAAGTGGAGTTTACTTGTAATCCCCGAAAGCAAGTCTGAAAGTGTCTCATGTCTGACATACACTTCAGTCGGCGATATCAAAGACTTCGGTACTTAAATGATCAACGGCAACGTCGATACAGCCGATTCAGACGCACTCACTACAATCTGTCTTATCCACATCGAAGCTTTTAAGTTGCATGTAGTGTACTCTGTAGACGTGAAACAGCCCCCCAAAGTGATTATTCAGACTCCTAACATCTGCGGCCTTCTTGTTTCTTGTTCTTTTCCTTGAGAACCGAATGAAGCAAATCACTGCTTCGAAAGCACATAGCACTCATTCTTAAAGTGTCGGTGAAGGGAAATTTTCATTACCATTTATGTAACAAGCTTTGGTATCAACAAGACCAGTGTTATTTTGATCACTGCGGGACTGCTTCTTTAGGGATCGGCTTAAGTTCGCGGGAAATTCTGTTCAGAACCTTTTTCGTAGGCATAATTGTTGACGTAGCAATTTAGGCTTCTACCACTCCTGAACATGTATGTACGTGTTTGATGTGTGGCTCCCATTTGAAACATAGCACCTCCGGCGCTACATCCAACAACCTTAGCAATTATCAGCTGAGTCGAGGGGGATATAGGCTTTACGTGTCTTTCCCAATTGCAATGTCACCACACAGGAGACAGGGCTAGGGATCTGAGCCAAGAAGCTGTAGATGCCGATCAACAACACTAATCACAAGGCTACCTTAGTGGGTCCACCCCGGTGTGTTATAGCCCACTTGTTGAAAACATTACCTTCTCTCCCGCCAGTTTGTTGGTATGGAATTGGTTGTTAACAGCATGTCAATGTACAGCGTTCCGTAATAATTATTCATAGGAGAGCCAAACCAAACTGTAAGACAGGGAAAGTATTTTTAAAAACGTCATGGTAAAACAAACTCTTCACAGAAAAGCTGAAGCAACTTAGTAGCACTCGTCAGTTTTCAGTCTGCGATGCCTAGAACGGATGGATAAAGATGTATATCCTTCCTCCACAAGGCTTATATAACTAAAAGGATATCAGAAAGAGATCTTCTGCGACTAGAACTATTCTTAGTGTCCCGGAGATATCGATGGGGAAGGCAGATGAGATTAAAGAACAAAGGAAGCGCTCCGCAACATAAAACGCGTCGCGGCCCACCGCGCTCATCCGTTTTGCTTTAATGTATCTCATCGCCTCGAGTGGAACCTCTTCGTAGTCAGGTTTCGCTCGGCAGCCAATCAGTTAAGATGAAACTGATTAATGGTAGCACATTGCAGGGGCTTCAGATGAGCAGGTCCTTTGTAGATAAGACAATGTGTGAGTGGGAGGAGGGGGGGGGGTATCTCAAGCTTTTGCTGAGCCTGTTTGGGTTATTCCAGGTCATCAACAGAGCTCACAATTTCACCAGCTTTACAAGAAAGGCAAAAAGCCTCCAACACTTTTGGTTTTGGCCCATCCGACGCTTCAGGGTGTGGAAACTGACTGGCGGTGTCTCTTTGCAGGAGCTCCAGATAGCCAGGTTCGTCTGAGGATAAGGCTTTTTGCAATAGCTTGTTTTACCTTTGAGCTAAAAATGTTTGAATCTTCACGTGGCAAATTTCTAAACTTGAAACTAATAGTTATCCGGCCTTTAAAAAGGACAAAGAATAGACTCCATTACATGGGGTTTCTGGTCAAATTGTATCAGTTTTGACGGACCTGACTAATGGTATATCATTCTAGCATCTGTAGATGACCAGGGTTTCAATATAAGACATTTGGGAAACGTCGGTTTTGATTTTTGTACTGAAGATGTTTGGGTCCTCTCAGGTCAACAGACAGGCAGATAAGTATACTAAAACAAATTATTCACTATAACGAAGGACCTTCAAGTTATAGTTGCGAACACTACGAATTGGACAAAAAATTTCCTATAGTACACTAGGCTGTTAGGGGATGCTCCTACCGCTTCCATGGCGTCACTCTATGTACAAACATGTGAGTCAATAAT
>NC_049991.1:8349296-8369849 GCF_000003815.2 Branchiostoma floridae | reverse complement strand
TATGCACATACGTTATGCTTTAGGTCCAAACAAGGTATCAGATTTACAGACGCCCTACTCCACAGTTTTAGCGCTCTCCTGGTGATTCCAAGTTTGCCGTAAAGTGCGAGAAACGCACTTATCGGTGATATATCCTTCTGTAGTTGTATGCTAACCACCTCGCCTAATGTGGAGACAAAACTTTACTCATTTATATGAACTCCTGGTTCAATACAGAAATGAGCGACAGGTTGGATTTATATCACACTGTTTGCTGCTTATTGTCAGTTTTAATACAGTCTGTGTCACATAAACTGGGGTCGGAAAACTTCTTTATCGCTAGCTACAACAGTTAAGAAGTTTAAACGACCATACGGAACGGCTCTAGAGGGAAACATTTGATGAAGCTGCAGTTCTTTTAATGTCTTCGTCGCCTGGGCTGTGGTTGCTTTGATAGCGAAGTGCTATTCATCTTCCTCAAGACGGCATTGTTACGTCTTACAAAGATAAATGCTTCAAAGCCACTGTACACGTCATTATGTGTAGCGATACTATGTAGGGTTAAGTGCAGTTCTCTTGAACTAAACTGCCATGACTTATACTAGTTCTACACATCAACCGCAGTTTCCATTTTGGTAATTGATATCGTTGCACATCTAGAAAGGCTTTATAATGCCCTAGCCTGGTCCTTTAAAGTGTGTGGCTAGCGATACTATGTCAAACGTAGGGCCAAGTGCAATTTTCTTGAACTGAACCGCCATGACATATGATAGACCTACACAGCAGTCACCATTTCCGTTCTCGTGATAGATACCGTTGCGCATCGAAATGCACTATGATACTCCCGTCTAGACTCAGGGATCATGAATAAAGTGTGTTGCGCTATGGCTAGCTATACTATGACCCCCGTCTCGACTCATGGAATGATCATAAAAAAGTGTGTGGTGTTATGATCAGCTGTACTATGACAAGCGTAGGTTTAAACGCATTTTTTTCTTGACCGTCGTAAGTCGTAACATGCCCTGGTTATACACAGCAGCCACCATTTCCGTTCTCGTGATAGATACCATGTCACACATCTAACTGCACTATTTAACACTCCCGTCTCGACTCAAGGTTCATAAAAAGTGTGTGGCGTTATGGCTATCTGTATGACAAACGTGAGTTTAAGCGCTTAAGCTCAAGTATCTTGACCTAAACCGTCGTAACATGCACTGGTTATACACAGAAGTCACCATTTCCGTTCTTGCGATTGAAATTGTTGCGCATCAAAACGCAGTATCTAGCACTTGCGTCCTGTTTCAACTCAAGCATCTTAAAGGTGTGTGGCTTTATGGACAGAACTATACAGTGACAAACGTAGGTTTGAACCCAATTTTCTTGACCTAAACCGCCGTAACATGCCCTGGTTCTACACAGCAGTGACCATTTCCGTTCTTGTGATTGAAACCGTCGCGCATCTAAATGCACCAGTTAGCACTCCCGTCTCGTCTCGACTCAAGCACCTGAAAAGTGTGAGGCCCTGACACGACTATAATGTCCACTTGTGATCAATCAATGAACCCTCGACACTGCCCGCACCTTGACTAATGGACCACTGTCGTGATTTGCCATTACAGACACGTTTGTGACGACCAGAGCTGCCCAACCCGATCGACATCCCCATTACTAAACACCAACACTCATTTCTCAGGTCTTCTCGGGCGGTGCGGTCTATAGTTATTGATCGCACAACTTGGCAGGGATGCGCAGCGGGGAACGGGCTAATTGTACGCTGTTACTTCTTTACAAATTACTACCACTGCAGAAGTTAGATCACTGCATGGGTGTTGGTATAGTGTTTGATTTTCTGCACTGTGGATAAGACACGTCATTACTTTGCACTGACTATCGACTCTATGCCAAGTGAGAGATTAGAATACATTGAAAATTGTAGATGGGGACGCCATAAACTTTCTACAACTCATCCTCCGCTTACCGACTGCAGAATTCAGATCACTGCATGGGCGTTGGCAGTGTATGATTTTCTGCACTGCGGATTTGAACGTATTCTACTCGTCGTTACTTTCCACTGACTATCGACTCTATGCCAAGTGAAAGATTAGAATGCATAGAAAACTGTAGACGTGGGATCCATAAACTTTCTGTAACTTTTCATCCTCTGCTCACCTAATCACGTGACAATTTGCATAAAGTGACATCACTGAAGCGGTGGATTACTCATTCCTTGACTGGTGCTGTTCAGTCAATAATTTCGCGGTACATCGTCTGGGTAACACTTTCCCCTAGGTGTTAAAATAACATTCCGATTGAAAATGAAATTTTGATCCTACCACGGTAAGGCGTGTCTGAATTTGGAGTGCATGCACCTATACATTTTCCAATTTCTATTTGATATATCCACGGCATCCAAGATACTGTTGCATCCTGCTTTGTCAAAGATACTCTGGCTATTTTAGTTGTATACCCGGTGCATTTCCTGTAATATACACTACGTAATACATAAACTTGAACGTTATCGTTTTCTCATAATACAGCTCATTGTTTCAACTAAATTCATTATGATGGACAAAAATAAAGCTTTTGCGAGTTTAAAAATACAATCAAAATTGTATACACGAGCGCTGAACGAAAAAAAATAATACTTTTCACTTGAAATAATCACATTGATAAATAACCGCACTTCTTTTTCACACCAAGACACAGAGCTACTCCTTCATCACAAAATCTTGGCAACTGAACCGAGACGGGGGCCACCACAAACTATTACGGGTGAGCACCTTTGACCCAGTGCTCACGTCACACCTCATTGAAGTGACGTGCTCTGAGAAATTAGCAATACGTTCTCCAAGGAAGACCAGAAGAACGGTCAAAACTTTTCAATGCCTAATCTTTGAGTTTCAGCTGAAAAATAAAATGCCTCTGGTACTCTTTAGCCACTAACTTTTTCCCCCAAGTTCTCTTCTATATGTATGTTAATCTTTGTCAAAGCGTCCAATTCGCACATCTGCACGCTGGGTAACAAAACCATTACGGCTCTCTGCTCCTCTGGTGAGACAATACGACGCTGTGTAATTGCTTGGAGCTGATCCAATCCCTCAATGCCGTAGAGTAACTTGCCTCCTCACGTAATTGGTTAGAAACTTTTAATCAGTTCAGAGGCTATAAGAAAGTTTCAACCATTTTACAACAGCAGGAATTAATTTTTAACCAATCAAATAGTCTTCTTCAGAGCAACTGAGGGCTCTGTCGCTCAAAGCACCTCACGTTACACGAGCTAGGGTGGTTGATAGTTTGTAGGGGCCTCCGTCCCGGCCTAACGGGCTTTGACGAGGCCGGACGTAGATAGCATCCTAAAGTCCTGTTGTGATTTTATTTAGCTACACAATTCTTGTGTTGGAGAATAGATTCGCCTTTCAAAACACAAAAGGAAGTTTCTTTGTCAGAACCTAAAATTTGTTGCGTCATATTTAGTGTATGGAAACGCATACTTAACATTAACCACACGCTAAGACTGTACATAAAGGCCCCACACGTAGAATACATACAGCTGTAACAAGCTGTCTTGATGCTGATGCACAATCTGCACTTTAGAATTTATATTGCCTGGTCCCCTGGTTATCTAGCGAAGAATCCATCAGGACATGGGCAAACGAGGTACCCCCCTCCCCCAGTAGCAGTGTGTGTTTTTCGCGATACTCCGCCCGTTAGAATGATTGACGCTTTCTTTTCTACCCCTCAAACCAGTGCGAACAGAAGGCTCTAACAGAACAGTAGCCATTATCGTACCGGCAGTTATCAGTCTTGCACCACCGCCTCGGGAGGCAACGGGTTATCCCTGCCGCTCAAAATCAGCACGGATACGTCAAGAGTAATTTCCTCGGCTGCTTGTCTTCTAATGGCAGCAATCTCACCATTTACACCACTTGATACCGCTCTGATAGGCCGGGGAAAGCGGGATAAATTGGACATGGCGTGCTGTTCACTTCGGAACTACTGCAATTTTCAGGAGAAGTTATTTTATGGTCACAGGAAAACAGGTCGATCAAGGACATATGCAATCAGGAAGGTTATCTAGCTGGGATATCAGGGTGGGCGTGCACATGAGTGGATGAACACGAGGGTCTCTTCGTCGCCTGGCATACATGAAACATCTTCTCAAGGTCAACACACTCGGTAAACTTGACGTTATGGATAAGTGGCCCCTATGTTGTATGCTGAGGTCTTCGATGGTTCAATTTGAAACAAGAAAACACCGTTTAGATTTTAAGGCTCTAAAATATATGCAGCTGAATGGTTGTTTACGGTGTAAAACTACCGATATAACGCTAAGTGCCCTGGGCGGAGGACATGTTGTAAGGTACATGTTTCATAACTCTAACTTCCCAGTTTAGGAGAGCGAGTCCTGACAAGGTGAATCCGTCGACTGAACTTTTGAAGCCGTGTGTAGAATATGAACACATGTTAGTATGTCTCAACACCGCAAATGGCATGGTGAAATACAGCTTGCTAAAAACGTTCCTAATCTACTACACACACCTTGTGTAATTTGAGTCCCAGCGAGTGACAACTGCTTTAGGGCTATACAGAAGACGCCACATTTTTACCAGTCTCCTTCAAGATATGTGAGGAACCTATTGGTCAGGATCTGTCTCCTAGAAGTGACAAAGGTGGCTTAAAGGTCAAAGGTGGCTGGAAGTCGGCACCGACCCCCGCCTGTGTTCAAGATGATTGACGGGGCCCCGTGGATAGACTCGATACAGTCCATCACCTTTGACCTGTTGCCCGCGTCACAATTCCTGAAGATGTCACGAGGACTATTCAAAGATTTGACACATTTTCTGTGTTGCCTTTGTCCACCAACATGGAATTTACTGCTGTTTGAATCAACATATTCGTAGCTTCTGTGACCCATTCTCTACCATTTGCAGTTTGAACCAATTTCGCTGCCTGGAAAGTTAGAAATGAAAAGTCATGAAAGCAGCTGGATCTGACAAGGCAAGATGTTGGGCACTTGAATAAGTTCTTCGAAGACTTCGCGTATGAATCACGCTCATCACTTACAGATGTACCGATTCTTCTTACCAGAAGAATATACTGTCTGCTCTACACTTGCCTGTCGGCTACGGCAATTCCATTTCCAAGAGTTTCAAAGGGAGATCCAACGCACACTGACCTTTGTATCTGACAAAAACAGATTTACAATACTTCTCAGAAAAACGTAAGCTCCCTTACTAGCTGGAGGTCAGTGGACTACTGTAAAGCCTTTGATCGCGTCAACCACGACGTAGCCATCTGCCCACTGATCCGGCTCATTTTGTAGCTGGGTATTGTCCAGCCCCCTTGCCAACAGATAAAGATTGTTGCTACTGTTGAGCGTACAAAATTGGATTTTCATGACCTATGACTTTGTAAGTTGAAGTTGAATATGATTCATGATGTGGGAGTATGATTTGAAAGACAACAAAACCCGCAAAGCTTATAAAATGCACTTCGCTTGAAATAGTAATATGATTTTTGGTCGTACAGTAGTCGTTGAACAGTCGCAGCCTCGGTGGATAGGGGTGTTGTTGTTCTCTCAAACGGATACGAAGTAATACGATATCATGGTCTCTGTTTTACTTTAACTTATGGGGTTCCACAGGGCTCACTTCTCGGCCTTCTCATCTCTGTAGATGACATTAACAGTGCGACTCGCCAACCATTGTTAAGAATGCTTGATTTGTAAAGTAGAGATAAAATGGATTTGATGTTAGAAAGGTACATTTGGCGTGCACCCTCCAACATAATAGAACACTTCACATAAGTTATTTCATACCAGTCATTTTGGAAAGTTTGGTAGGGAGATTCTATTCCCTTTGATTACCTTTTATTATTTACCAAGTGGATATTTCATACCATTACTAACTTGTGCTTTAGCTTTGATGGTTATGTTGTTTTGTCATTGTACAATGTTTTAGATTTGTTGATTTTACAATATTTTAGATTTTTCGATTGTTCATTTGTTGATTTTGCTTTGTTTCAGAATTCCTACCAGCCCACACTAAGGAAGCAGCTTGCAATTGAACGATAACTGTGAGTTCCGATGATATTCTTATTTCTAATTTTGTAACAAGAGCTACAACAAATGGTTGTTTTGAAATCTACCGACTTAGATTAGATTTTGCTTGTTAATTGCTGATAAATAGTGTTAGGTGACAAGTTGATTTGATTTTTTTAGTTTCTTATCAAACGTTACCACAATATACACAACGCAATTATCTTCATATAAAGGAGCCGATATATAATCCTTAAGGCTTTCAGTTCTTGTTTGAAACAATAAAAGTATCTTTGACATTTTCAAAATGCCCTTCCCTGAGTATGAGATCCCAGTTTTTTTTCTAATCGGCAATTTAGACATAAAAATTAACAAGAGTTGGCACCAATATCTAGCATCATACATGTATCACATCCTTGTTTCCTCCTAATTGCAATTTAGACACCCAAAATAAGAAAAATCGACGCCAACAGCGATTAAGCACGCAGAAGTAAAAGCCATTAGTACAGTTTTGTGCTGCGAAATGAGCCTCTAATAAACATAGTCTCCGATTCCACATTGCCACTCAAATGACTTATTCCTGAAGTCAAAGCACGGAATTCATCGATTTGTGTCTGGTATGCGTTCCATGTGTCTTTATTACTCAAGCTCTGATTTGCTATCCAGCAACAAATCCCTTGCAACACGCATGAAAATCCTTGTCTTTTCTGCAGGCAATTTTTCATAAAGGTATGAGTCGAAATCATCTCAAATATTTGCGTCTATGAGATGTATAAGCTCCGTGGCTGTAGGTTAATCAAAAGTCCCAACATTCCTTGGCCGGGACAAATCTCCAAAATGACAATGCAATCAGGTGCAGGAAGTTGGGAACATCACATAAAAACGCTGGCTTACGCATAAGAAATAGACATCAACCACGAAGCCATTCCAAGAGTCCCTTGCTGTTTTATGACTTCGTTGATATCGCATTTTTTTGGGCCAAAGTCCAGACGAAAGCTGTGTGTTTGATATGTGAAACTTGTCAAGAATACATATCACATAAACATACAGCCGTGTAAAAGAGCACCCTTAAGATGTAACTTGTGACCCCAGACACCAATCCAAACCTTATCATATAAGCCATGCGCGTAAATTATGTAAGGTCTTGAAATACTCTTAAGGAAGTAACACGTTTCTATTCTAGTCTGAAGGAAAGCCAGACTCTTAGAAAGCATGGATGGGTGCTAAAGCCCCCTTCACACCAGAGCAAGAATGAGCCGGAATGTTGTCGGAATGAAACTCTTTTTCTATTCCTGGCAATTCCTAGTGTGTGCCTGAAATTCTTACTGCATTCCAGCTATTCGTGCCCGTTCTTTTGCCTGGCCCGAAAGTTTTTGACATGTTAAAACTGTCGAGGTGCATTCGAAGTGGAGAAATATCGAACGGCATTCAATGTGTATTCTTAGTGTATTCCAACTATTCTAACTGCATTAGGACCGCATTCTGCGGCATTCCAATCATGCCCGAATATGGCCAAATGAATATCCGGAATGCAGTAAGAATTTCTAGAATACACTACGAATTGCCAGGAATGGAAAAGTCTTTTCATTCTGACGGCATTTGGCTCATTCCTTCTCGTGTGAAGGGGGTATAAGGTCCATTTGAAATTGCCACTCGGAATGGCCCCGAATGTGGCACGACGTGCATTTTGCAAATACTTCGTTCCATATGGTTTCTGCTTGATTCCTGCTGATTCGGTTTCAGTGTGAAGGCCCTATAATGCAAACAGAGAATTTCTAAAAAGTTTAAAATCTTTGCTTCCCCCAATTTATTCTTAAGTGCAAGACATCTGAACATCTGTCATCCGAAATCTGCTCGGTAGGCTTTCGATCCATTTTGCGTTGTTAGGAAAAGAATGCTTTTCTCGTAATGCGGAGTTTGTGACTCATGGGGTACAGCATACGTCATCAAAATGGTGAGCCAATCAGCGGGTGATCAAGTTCCTCCCCTGGCGTCCTTCAGGGGGTTGGTGTGTAACATTAGT
Organism: Branchiostoma floridae; assembly: GCF_000003815.2. Taxonomy (NCBI): domain Eukaryota; kingdom Metazoa; phylum Chordata; class Leptocardii; order Amphioxiformes; family Branchiostomatidae; genus Branchiostoma; species Branchiostoma floridae. Next base: position 8,361,810 of record NC_049991.1, on the reverse strand, counting down.
CTCCTAGCAGACGTGTATCAGCTGGATGAAAAAAAGAAGTTGGCAAAAAAATACGGCCAGATAAGGTGCCATGGGATTTAATTCATTCTTTTTCAGTCTCTCCAGCTATCACAGTTCACTCTTAGCTCGATTAACTCCCACTAGGTTTTTATTCCTAATTTGGCTAAAGTCCCCTGTTGCTATACGGCCAGGTGTGAGTCTGGTAGAGACTATTGTAACACAACCCAGCACATTACGTGACAGAGGGTATAGAATCATCTGAATAAAGACGAAATATAGGCATAGGGAATTTTACATCAAAACAACTGCGCTCCCTTTATCTCAAGCTAATCGAAGTCATGACGCTAATGTTTGACTTCAGATGATCCTGAGATACTGTGCCACATCTAAGACAAGATAACATCCGTGAATGACGCGAGAAGAGGAACCTGTGAACACTCGTTGGTCGGCTGCCCCATGCCATTTTGATGACGTACAAGTTTGTACCCTGTGAGACAGTGTACTACGCACATTAACGTCTCCTTAAAGCAACCGGTACAAATTCAAACATCGTGTTCATAACTTCTTCAATGCCTCGATCCTTTAATCTCATAATCATACAACTTCCAGACAGAATGTCTAATGTAGTAAGCATACCGACCCTTAGATGACTTAAAGTCCTAGATGTTGTTTTTTTCCGTAAAAGCCTTTGAGTGCTATAATGACTCTGTTTGTAGGCGGTTAATGGCAACATTAACGTGTGGTTGGTCACACTAATTGTGGGTACCGGTAGTGAAGATATGATGCAAACAGGATGTCTCTGTCGACTGTTATTACTAACACGAGCTTCATCCATGTTCCGGCTGTTTAGCTGTCCTATTTAGCATTTGCCTAAAATCTAAAACTTCATGGGACGGCCGTATAGAGGAAAGTTTGCAGAACAACGCACAACATATGACGATATACAGCACAACACAGCACAACATTAATTAAGATAAAGAACAGCACAGCACAGCACAGCACAATGTCGATACAACACACCACAACCCAGTACAACGCTATACAACAAAAAAGAATACAGCAATTATAATGATTGAAGGTATATTGACATGCACCTTTCTTACATTTGCTGACTTTTGTTCAATTTTTCTTCTTTTATATTGTATCGAACCATGTTAATTGCTGTTACATTATGTTCGGCTTATGTTATGCTTACACATTAGCTTCAGTTAAGAGGCCAATAGATAATGGCTGTTACAAATCATCTTACGAATTTAAGAAAAAACAGTTGTACAAACTCTCGGATATGAGAAATTTCACCTGAGGACCGTGTAAAATAGAGTATAAAGATAGGTTTGCCGCAACCTGGCGCTCATGATAACTACTACGATAACCGCCACGGCTCACATCATCCTGTTGCTTATAGTCTAATAGCATTGACTTTATTTCCGTCTCTTTCGAGTACTGCAATTAGTTCCTTATCCTTCCGCTGTTTCATCGTAAAGGGACTCTTCAAAAACGCATTAAGACGCGGCAAGACGTCAAAAACGTGTCTTCTCCCCTCAGGCGTCAATCATAAGACGATTAGCACAAACTTCAAGTAGGCGATAAAAGTGGCTGAGATGCTTGGGGAGGTACAGAGTCTTGAATGTACACAGAATATACTTTCTCCGTAGTCCACGCACGTACTCAAATACGCAAGGTAGCGTACTGACAAATCGTACAGACTTTCTCAAAGTCCCAAACTTTTCTATCCTTACATTGTTGCGCTTTCTATCGGTGCTTTCGAACAAATCTGCCAATCCGTTATGCCGTGTAGGTAATGCGGTCTGCTTGTCCCAAAAGGAGTACATGAAATCCCGTCTGAAAGTGTATGATGCATGCGGGATCCCCCAAAAGACGACACGTAACGACTTAAAGAACATTATCTCGGACCGTCAGGCTATATGATGGGATTACGACCCACTGTGGGATTACCTAACGGCGAAAGCTGGACCAAAAAAGAAGAAAATTTCCAGATAAAGGAATTATGAAGACTCTAGCACGGGGATGATGAGACATGCAGTGCAATTTTTTTGGAAAAAATGTTCAATAAAAGTCAGTCCAAATATAGAAGACGTTTCTAAATATCCTTTAAGAAAGCGCGCTGGTAAGGATATGACCTGGAGAAGTCTCAAGCTGACTCAGAAGTTCAATTTCTCGGGCAGTTGCCCAGAGATAACCGTAAAGCATCCATTAAAATTGGGAGGAGCTGTCTGGATGTGATAACCTTGAATCGGGATGCCGTCCAAAGTCCCTCCTGAATAAGTCGATAAATTTTGCAAACGCTATTGGCATTAAATCGGTATGAGGTTTACGGTTAGATCTTGTTTGAATGGTCCAAAACTTTTCAACTGGAAGATATATAGATATCAACTGAACCATACTTCCTACGTCTGCCATGAATCATCATAGCTGGAAAATATTGTTTTTAACAGTGACACTTCATGAAAAATATTAGTTCCAAAGAATGATAGAATGACACCTAATAACTCTACAGGTTCGTATTGTATGTTTTTTTGGAGGGGGGAGGCAAAATTGCAAAAGAAATCTTTAGAACAAAACTTTGCGTAATGATTTAATTTCAAAATATCGCCTTAAACGTTTTGTCTGTCCTCGCGTGCTGTGTAATAGACTAGGAAAAAAAAACGACGGTGCTTTGCGTGGTGAACTAACCCGGTGATATCCCAAAACAAGATCGCAGCATGTCCAGGACAAAATAAGATACCACAAAAATATATAGATTCATGGAGGTAAATAGAAAAATAAGTGGCAGTGGAAAAGCTTTGCAAAATGGTAAGATAGCTTCAACTTATCACAAAAATGACCAAAACATTATTTTTTGGGTCGTTAAGGTTCTAAGATATGAGACTTTAACCCTCAAAACACCATGCTAAAGCTGGATTCGCAAGTCCTGAACTAAATCGAGATTTTCCGAATGGTTACATGGCAGGTTCCCAACTGCTGAATTTGGCCTCATCGATCCTTGGCTAGCGGCAATGTCTGTGTCAATATTGATAGGGTCCATTTTACAGACTCTATTTGCTGTGCAGTTCCTTGAAGTTTGGCTATGAATGATTATCATTGTTGGAAGAATTGGTAGGGTGGTTAGACTTGTTGACATTACCAACATTTGCAATCATAGTCGAGGGCAACTTTTTAAAACATTCATTCTCCCTGAACTGGTCCTTGTATAGACCCTCTTAAAACAAGGGCTACTTCTTTTTCTCTTAAGCTTCTTTGCTACTGATTTACCCCATGCTTCAACAGCCTTGACTTTATCTACCATTATCTTTTGGGCTCTGTCATAGCAGAAGTACTGATAAGGTTAAGGTCGACAGCATTCATCATCATGACATGAATAGATCTAGAAGATGTTGTTAGCCGTTGCGTAACTGACTTCGATCGGTGACCTTTCCTTCCGCTCTAAGTGTCACCTCATTGACCTTATCAGCCCTGTTTATAAAAGAACGATAAAGAAAGCTTTCATCGTTGTAAATTGAGGAAGCCTCCTGCTGACATTTTCCAGCAGCCACTGCATAAACGCTGGTCCTTCATCGATATGAATTACTGTGAAAAGCGAGGCAATTTGGTGATTTACGGCAATGGGAGCTTATTTCAAGTTCTAACCGTCTGTGTAGAGAATTACTGACCAATTTCGGGCACTGTCCATTTGTTTTCATCATAATCTTGACCCAGTTTCAAATTCCTGAAACGCATTGATCGTCGGGATGTGTGACGTCACATGTGGGTCAAAGGTGCCCGGAAGTCGATACTGTTGCGGCCCCGGGTCAACGAGGGTGAATGGGCCCCGTATATAGCGTTTTCATCCACTCCATAAACAAGTGCTTTTAAAAAAGCTGGCATTTTGCCAATGTTTGCGTGTGTGAACGTTTTTTTTCTCTAGTTATTAGAATGTCATATAAATAGAACAGAGTAACTAAACCTGATATTGGCGCATGGAGAGATTCACATATGTGCCTGAACTGCAGCAGATCTAGACGCCACCTGTTAAAATTTGCGTGAACTGCAGCAAATTTCACTACACATTGCCTGTTTTTGAGTGAGCTCTGTTGCGGGGCATTTTTTTTTTTTTTTTTTTAATTTTTATTTCTATTCGGCAAAAAACGAAGCGGCGAATCCGTTAACCAAAGAAATAAATTGGTGTGGCCAAATGGATGTAAAAATTAGTATTTTAATGGATGTAAAAAAGAAAAAAAAAGTTGAAAAAAATCTACCTCCCCGGATTCGAACCGGGTGCATTGGTTTAGAATGCGTAAACTTTACCACTGCGCTAGTGCGAACATGTTGGAGAAATACCTGTTTTAACAGGTATACAAATGTTTGGCATGGATTGAACAGGTCCGTTCATCTCAACATCACAACGGCGACTACACTGGCCAGAAGGCATTCAAGTCGCAAAATGCAAAAAGCAGATGGGTAATGGCCGCGATTTTGGTGTCCCTTTTTGTATTTCAATTGATCTCCCTTGAAGCGTGTACAGTATTTTTGTTTTACTTGCAAGTTTCAAGTATTGTTCTAGTATATTCTTTTTTTGCGCTGAAGACATTGAATATTACACTAAGAACTGACAACGCTTGAACTAAATTTGATTCGCGACATGCAAACATGGATACCAACATGGCGACAGACACAGCTGTGATGTCACTCTTTCATGATGCTTTCCACCAATGAAACTTTTACATATCTTTCTTTTACTTTCTTCTGTCTCCAGGATCTGTGATCTGTGACCATGAAGATGCCGACGCCCTCCTGGTCCAGTCTCAACATGTCCTCCTGGAACCAGACCAACAAGAACTTCACAACCGATGACGATCTCTTTCCATCGGGTTATCTGGAATCCATCATCATTCCGGTTTTCTACTGCGTGGTGTCGGCAATAGGACTGACGGGGAACACTCTAGTCATCTACGTGGTCCTCCGGTACGCCAAACTGAAAACTGTGACGTACATGTACATCATGAACATGGCTTGTGCAGACGAACTGTTCCTACTGTCGTTACCATTCCTTGCCGCTTACTACGCCTTACACAACTGGCCGTTCGGACTGGTGGTCTGTAAGGTGGTTCTGTCCGTGGACGCCTTGAACCAGTTCACCAGTATCTTCTGCCTGGTGGTCATGAGCTTTGACCGCTACCTGGCCGTGGTGCACCCGGTCAAGTCCGTGGGGTACCGGACCCCCAGCATGGCGCGGTACGTCAACATCAGCGTGTGGGCAGTGTCTTTGGTCATGACGTTGCCAGTCGCCATATTTGCCACGACAAATGAGGGAAAGAAGCTGCCTGACGGAGTCAGCTGCAATCTTCACTGGCCGGACAAGACCATCGGTTCCCACGTCTTCACCACCTTCACTTTCGTTTTCGGGTTTGCCGTGCCCCTGTCCATCATTGTCGCCAGCTACATTCTCCTGACGCGCCGGCTGAGAAGTCTCAGCAACAAGACTCACTCTCGCGAGAAAGAACGAGCTTACCGGCGGATCGAGCGCCTCGTCTACACCGTGGTCTTCGTCTTCGTCATGTGCTGGATGCCCTTCTACGTCTTCCAAATCGGGAGCCTGGCCGGTCTCTTCGAATACATCAACGACGTCGACGTAGAGAGCGGGATTTTCCACCTGGTGAGCGCCCTGATGTACGTCAACAGCTGCTGCAACCCGCTGCTGTACGGCTACCTGGACGAGAACATCAAGAGATGCATACGAGAGGCCGCCTGCTCCCCGGTCGGCAGTACACCGTTAGGAGCTCCGCCTGTCGACCTAGAGCTTCGCCCTGAGCCCTCCCGGTCCCCCCGACTGGAAGGTCGGATAGACGGCGTTACGACCCCCCACCGAACATTGACAACGGCCCTGACCAATTACGAACTTACCCGATCTCCACGGAACTCTCCTTCACCAAGCCCTCGGCTCGCTCGGTACATCCTCGGGAGGGAGCAGACCATCATCCTCCAGCACGGCACGCCGCCCGGCCTCGGGGCCTTCCTACGCCCGCCCACCCCCAGCAGCCTGCCCGAGAAGGAAGAGAACGGAAGCGTAGTCGAAACCCCTCCACATAAGATGCATGATCTTCACAAGTCCTCTGAACATCTGGCAACTACTACAGTCTAGACGAGCAACGACAATTCGGTCCAAAAAACGTTGTCATTGTTCGTCGATGGAGATTAATAAGATACGCAAATAGCAATAACTCAAGCAACTGGATATGATTTTGGAGGTGCTTGAATAATTGCTATTTGGCGTATTTTATTACCTGGATGCCTAACCAGGTTAAACTTCCTGTCTGACCTCCATCGACGAACAACGTCAACGTTTCTTGGACCGAATTTGAGTGCACCCGACTGCTCCAGAGAATGCCTACGACTGCACGCGACTGTCTATACCGATGTGCACACGACTGCCTACAAGTGTACCTGACTGTCTAAAATATATTGGACATGATTGAGACAACGATGGTAGTTCCCTTAGGATGCCAAATACAACGGCCTTGTGGCAAAGAGTTTTAAGCTTATTCATTAGAACATATTTAAAAGTGACCCTTTCCTTCTATCTGGCTTGACTAATACTTTAAGCAATACCGGCAAAGCCTTTGGAAGTACTCAACGGTCCAACACAATCCATTGAACGTCGGATGACTAAGTGGGGAGTACTTAGAAATTTTCCCGGAAAAAGTACAATTGATTCGTATGCTTAGTAATTACACTCACATGTTAAGTAATTTTACGAGTAGATCTAAATTGTATTCGGTAAAATTGTAATACACTCGGTAAATTCCCAAAATGCTCAGTTTATCGTAAATTCGCTGGGTATACTAAGGCACATCTTTTGTCACAACTTTAATACGAGTAGAGTAGAGTACAGCAGATATCTTCAAAAGACAGTCTATCATCTAATTAACAATAAATCAACAATTAATAGAGTATATTTACTTAACTATCGGAAGGGCTCAACAAATGTTTTAAACAATATTTCTCTGTATTAGATTTTTCAAGTTTCCTTATAACATCTTTGAACGTTGATTATTACTCCAACGATGAAGCTAGTGTCATTAACCATGGAGGTTGCAATAACTCCTCGCTCGACTGTGGGTTGCCAATCCTACGTAGGATTTTATTTTACATAATGCTTTTTTATTCCAGTTAAAATGAATTATTTCTTGTGTTTGAAACATGAGATTTTCCATTAGCTTTGATACATTACCGTTGGCAAAATTCATTCGATATCAATTCAATTTCGTAACCTTTTACTTTCGATAAGAACATTTTGGTTTTGGTACAGGGGGTTGGACTGTAATGATTTTATTATCATCTTTTAGAAACTCTAGGCCCTATCGACTTTTTGTATACTAGTAACTATAGCTGTTTGTCCCTTCTGAAACACGTTGTTGTCATTCCGTTTTCACGTTATATTGGGATCAGACTTTCTTTTTTGTAATTGCAACATATATTTTTTAATCATTACTGCAACAAAAGCAATATCCGTGCAAAAAGTGCCAAAATATTTTTTAAAATCACTTATGACGAGATTCTGCCATTTGTTTGTGTCAGATTGTGAGGATTTCATGATTCTACATGTAACTTGCATTGGTAGAGATGACTTGGGCAAAAATGTTTCTGCAATTATCAAAACTGGAGCAAATTATTTTCATGATCATTACATTAATGAGAAAATACTACAATTTCCGTGTATCTCCCGCGGCTCATGACTACAATATTCAAGAGATAAATCACTAGACCTGTGAGGAGGGGTTAGGTTTTAAGCTCAAGACGTTATAATTTGTGGAGGTCTATTTTTATTTGCAATATTAACAATAAGACATTTTTGTTGTTTTTAACAACTATTCCCCAAAAGTGCGGGTTGACGTTAAGTCCCGTGCTTATTTCTAATGTACTTGTTTGAGATGTACTGAGTGACAGTAGATGTAAAATGCCGCATGGTCTACAATATGCCATCTCACAGTACCGAGTGCGTAGGTTCGGTCATAATACACCGTGGTCTATGTCAAAGTTCAAGTTCCATTCGTTAAATGTAGACGTTTTGCAACGCTCTAGATTCTTTATTAGAGGCCTACACATATTTTCAGTAAATAATATTGGTATATGTATGTCAAATCATGTGTACATATGTAAATTCAAATTTGTCTGACAACTTTATGTTTAACCATCCAAGATGGCGGAAAAAACTTACGTCATGGTCACGTGAGTGCAGACACGTGCTGTAAAAGTCTCTGTGTGAAAGTCACGGATTGTATCTGCGTGAAGTCTATCCTTGGAATTCAATGAGGTGACGTCCGGTGCTACATGATTGCGTGTTATAATACATGGACCGAGTAATAGTAAGTTTTGGGCCTGTCGTCAAGATTGTGAAGTTGAGAATCAATGTATTTTTCGAATGTATTTTGCTGTGATTGTTGATCACCACATCGTTGACAATAAATGTGTTTCTGTGAAGCAGTTTGAATTCATTATTGTGCATTCATCGTATTTGTAAAAAAAACTGCTACTGTTACAGGAAGTGTTTGTAGACATTTATTAACCACTGCCTCTGTTGGTATATTCACAGTGCTAACACACATTATTTGACGTTCACATCATACATAACAGAAGAGACAGATGTAGGGGCCACACCATAAGATAGCTAATGGCAGTTAGTGCTACATGTAAAGACGAGCAGCCAAGTCGTGATAAGCTTGTGCGTTATTCATAAGGCGACTGAACGTGACAAGCATATGAAAAAACATGAACAAACCAAGAACAATTATACCTCCTGTGAATTATAATTAATAGCCTCTTCCATTGACCACATTGCCCGGACAATCATGTCTAATCTATAGTTCTACCACCTCTGAAATCTACTTCCTGCTATTCACGCAAATCCGACCTCTCAATATCTTCCCACAGTCACTTCCTTCCACTCCCCTGACAGTGTATTCAAAGAACTACGGGCACACAAGCACATAACAAACAGACACACCGAAAACGGAGTGAATGGACAGACTCAAAAGTCACATTTTACACTTTCTGTGGCTCTTAAACCATTATAAGTACGCATGTGCAGCAATAGGAAATGTGCGCAATATGTCAAAGGTTAAGGCCCCTGAGACGTAAACAATACACATGTTGACCTTGTTATGCAAGTCGATACAAAAAGTCGAGACGATAACTGTTTATAAGTAAAAGGACCTTCACCTTTAACATGTAACCCACACTTCTTATCGCTGTACATGCATACTCAGATTCAGAATGATGAACGGGCTTATTGAACATTTGATGAACTAGCACAACAGGAAGTAGAAGGTAGTAAGATAGCTTGACTGAGCCTATGACCAAGATATAATGGACCACTAAGTCTCTTACGTCTGGCCTCTTACGACTAGCCACTACTCTATTCATAGATAGAGCTTTAGACGCAATGGGCCTTTACTTCACTCAAGGAGAACTTGTGACAACAGGAATGGGACTAGTAAATCTACCGGTACGTTTCCTCAATAGTAAAGCGTCAAAGAATGTATTGCCAGGATTTACCCGACTCGAAGATATAAAATTTGATATAAGATGCTGGCAATGTAGAATTTTGCAACAGTAATTTAAGAGCAACGCATAAAGTATATTTGCGTGTTTGAGATTTACCTGTTCCGTCACAATCCTGAGTGGATACATATTTTTCATGTCTGAAAAACTTTGTCTGATATGTATCACTGTTTATCTAAATTTTCATGTCCCATACCTATACGTATATATTACGGTTCCGTTTCTTGATCATGCTATAAGTACGTGGTATTACTTCCAAGCCATATATAACCTACAAGCTTAATAGGTCTATATGATAAAATATTTACAGTTGTAAGAGTAATCTCGATGGAGCACAACTGAATTAAGATAACCTTTGATGACCTATTCTGGGACCTTTGAGCTAACTTCCTGTCAGCGTGGGAAATACATAACTCTGTAAACACAAACAAAGAGACCCACAACAGTACCTCCGATCCCATTTCACGGAGGTAAACATTCATAAACGAAAATCATCTTGTAAATGGTTGCGAATTTAGCCCATATGCTGTCAAGTCATAACTCTGAATGACATATCTGAATCATAAATCGATGATGACATGCATGGAAGCAGTTTAATAGACCAGATGGTATAAATGATAGCGGTGTTATCATTTGCCTTTGGTCAAACATCTGGATGCCATGGAGTTTAGATCCCTCATCCGTCCCAGTACGTGGCCCATGTGTATAGCCAAGATATCGACCTGGAATTGTAGGAGACGGGCGGCTTGTAAAAAGAAATTGCAGGTATAAAAAGAAAGTTAGACTCCGTCCATCATACAATGTATGCCCGATGTCGCTTTCAAAATTCCTTTATATCATGTGATATTAGAAAGTCTGCCTATTACCATTTACAATGGCGGGGATGTATTAAATGTGGAAAGTTTCGGGTGGAAAATACGTTTTGAAGAATGATAAAACTATCATGGATGGAACAAGTTTCAAACGTGCTGCGGTGTGTGAAGCAAGAGTTGAACGACCGGACACTGGCACTTTGGGAAAACTTCAGTGCTGTACTCCTAACAAATCAATAAATCATCAGATTCTACCATACCAATGAAGGTACGTGATTGCAAGAGAACTAGTTATCGAAATTAGTGGGTCGATCAAGCTTAAATTTGATTAGGCTAAAATGCAAATGGCAAGGATGGGAAACAAGTCGTTCGTGTGTTGCTTTTGTCAAGCACAAGCCAATCAGCCATACATAAAAACAACATATATAATTCTCTGATTGGCTGACAGCAAGATTGTGGATGGCTACGACCCAAGAGCGACAAACTGGGCCTGAATTAGCAGAGCCAAAACGCACGGAAATCTAAAGACTGTATTGCAGAATGTTATAACATTACATTTTATAATATCCACTAAATCACGAAAAGAATAGAATTGTGGCTGGCCACGCCCCAAGAGTGAAAAAAATGGCTTGAATCGGCAGAGCAAAAACACATGGGAATATAATAGCCCTGGAAAGACTGCATAGCAGAATGACTACATGTTATGTCATTACATTTTATAATATCCACTAAATCATGAAATATAAACAATACGTGATATAGCTTATAAATGGTGAGGCCTAAAGGAGATGCAGTCGTCTCGGTTGTAGTTTTCGCAATTTCGGATTCCCTGTGCACGCTCGTCATATTTATGTTTTGTTATGTTTGGTTTATAGACAGGACACAAAGTGTTAGTGGGTCAAATATCGAACAGCAGTGACTATCCATAATTGCTGTGGGACAACCAACATCCCCCTCGTTGATTAATTATAAGGAGTCAAGACCTTCAGAGAACCTGAAATTCAGATGGTAACTTCAAATTGACTCAAACCCCGCAAAACGAGATTGGACGTAAACCGTTCTCACTCTTGGGACCTTGTTAGTGACAGAACCACAAACTATCTACAACTTGTGACAAGAAATCGAAGATTTCATAAATCCGTGAAATATTTGAATTTTTTGTAGTAAGTCATGATCAGCTATATGTTCATTTCACACATTCTCCTGCAAATGCCATCCTCGGGGGCTCCTGACGTTTGGCCATGTGCCAACGTTCAGTTCCTGCCACTCCACCAGAGAAATTTGGAGGCTGGCTAGCTTAACCTTCGTATCCTGTCAGTCTTCGGTTATAACTCAGTCCGGGTACAAAATTACACCCGGTCCAGTGGGAATAAACTTGAACACACACTAAGTCAAACAAGCAGACCGAGAAGGCTATCTCCATTGCATGGTAGTGACTACCCAATTACGTTAGCTGCCACATGACTTTATCGGAACTGCCAGTAATTATCATCCCTGGGTAGTTGTCAATTGTTTCGTGGATCAAAGGCGCCACATATCGAGTGGCAGCTAAACTGCTCATAGTTGGGCTTTAACATTGGCTACATGGCAATGACCCTAATTGAAGCAGTTTTTAGCTTCCAAGCCTTGTAGATAATTAACGAAGTAATTCTTAGCAGTCAAATGACTTTCTACTCTCTGTCCACGGGTTCTCTTACGAAATTCAAGTAATAAAAGTAACGCACATTTTGTCATTTTGACGCTATGACGTTGGGAAGTTAAGAATATAGAGTACTAGGATTTTAGCCTATTTTCGACTTGTACTAGCAGGACAACGTGATGTACCACGAAGACATCAAACGCGTTGAAGCAAAGTAATTAAATAATTTTCAAAGCCAAACTACTTTTAACAATCACCTAATAAATTCTTAAAGTAGATCCAAGCATCACATATAAGATTGCGGAATCTCCGCGTAAGGATAAGATAGTGGTACGTTTGGGTGAACCGAACTATGATCGAGAATATATCTCGACAACAAAGCGCAATAATTTAATGCGATTTGCGGATTAAAATTACTGGGATTTCAATTTTCTGAATCGGAACTTGACCCTTGGCTGGAATTGCAGAATAAAGGTCACAAAGCGCGTACGATTTCTTGCGATGG
>NC_049991.1:8346385-8349196 GCF_000003815.2 Branchiostoma floridae | reverse complement strand
GCAGCGGCGATGTAATATGGAGCTCATGCTCCTTGTGATTTTGGATACTCAAATCACTTTTTACCTTTTGCCCACGGGTTTTACTATTATACTCAAGTGTTGAAAGTAACGCACATTTTGTTTGAAATTTTGGAAGTCCGATCGTAAAGGGTCGCTTTTTTGCAGTTACCGAAGGGTTCGCTAAGCGGTTAGCGGTTATCCCCCAGGTCGCCTTCATTCGTATGTAGAAAAGTTACAAAGTAATTTTGGGTACTCAAATCACTTTTTACCTTTTGCCCACGGGTTTTACTATTATACTCAAGTGTTGAAAGTAACGCACATTTTGTTTGAAATTTCGGAAGTCCGATCGTAAGGGGTCGCTTTTTTGCGGTTACCGAAGGGTTCGCTTAGCGGTTAGCGGTTATCCCCCAGGTGAGCCTTCATTCGTATGTAGAAAAGTTACAAAGTAATTTTGGGTACTCAAATCACTTTTTACCTTTTGTCCACGGATTTTACTATGATACCCAAGTGTTGAAAGTAACGCACATTTTGTTTGAAATTTCGGAAGTCCGATCGTAAGGGGTCGCTTTTTTGCGGTTACCGAAGGGTTCGCTTAGCGGTTAAAGGTTATCCCCCAGGTGAGCCTTCATTCGTATGTAGAAAAGTTACAAAGTAATTTTGGGTACTCAAATCACTTTTTACCTGTTGTCCACGGATTTTACTATGATACCCAAGTGTTGAAAGTAACGCACATTTTGTTTGAAATTTCGGAAGTCCGATCGTAAGGGGTCGCTTTTTTGCGGTTACCGAAGGGTTCGCTTAGCGGTTAGCGGTTATCCCCCAGGTGAGCCTTCATTCGTATGTAGAAAAGTTACAAAGTAATTTTGGGTACTCAAATCACTTTTTACCTTTTGCCCACGGGTTTTACTTTGATATTCAAGTGTTGAAAGTAACGCACATTTTGTTTGAAATTTCGGAAGTCCGATCGTAAGGGGTCGCTTTTTTGCGGTTACCGAAGGGTTCGCTTAGCGGTTAAAGGTTATCCCCCAGGTGAGCCTTCATTCGTATGTAGAAAAGTTACAAAGTAATTTTGGGTACTCAAATCACTTTTTACCTGTTGTCCACGGATTTTACTATGATACCCAAGTGTTGAAAGTAACGCACATTTTGTTTGAAATTTCGGAAGTCCGATCGTAAGGGGTCGCTTTTTTGCGGTTACCGAAGGGTTCGCTTAGCGGTTAGCGGTTATCCCCCAGGTGAGCCTTAATTCGTATGTAGAAAAGTTACAAAGTAATTTTGGGTACTCAAATCACTTTTTACCTTTTTGCCCACGGGTTTTTACTATGATACTCAAGTGTTGAAAAGTAACGCACATTTTGTTTGCAATTTCGGAAGTCCGATCGTAAGGGGTCGCTTTTTTGCGGTTACCGAAGGGTTCGCTTAGCGGTTAGCGATTATCCCCCAGGTGAGCCTTCATTCGTATGTAGAAAAGTTACAAAGTAATTTTGGGTACTCAAATCACTTTTTACCTTTTGCCCACGGGTTTTACTTTGATATTCAAGTGTTGAAAGTAACGAGAGGATTTTGTTTGAAATTTCGGAAGTCCGATCGTAAGGGGTCGCTTTTTTGCGGTTACCGAAGGGTTCGCTTAGCGGTTAGCGGTTATCCCCCAGGTGAGCCTTAATTCGTATGTAGAAAAGTTACAAAGTAATTTTGGGTACTCAAATCACTTTTTACCTTTTGCCCACGGGGTTTTACTATGATACTCAAGTGTTGAAAGTAACGCACATTTTGTTTGAAATTTCGGAAGTCCGATCGTAAGGGGTCGCTTTTTTGCGGTTACCGAAGGGTTCGCTTAGCGGTTAGCGGTTATCCCCCAGGTGAGCCTTCATTCGTATGTAGAAAAGTTACAAAGTAATTTTGGGTACTCAAATCACTTTTTACCTTTTGCCCACGGGTTTTACTTTGATATTCAAGTGTTGAAAGTAACGCACATTTTGTTTGAAATTTCGGAAGTCCGATCGTAAGGGGTCGCTTTTTTTCGGTTACCGAAGGGTTCGCTTAGTGGTTAGCGGTTATCCCCCAGGTGAGCCTTCATTCGTATGTAGAAAAGTTACAAAGTAATTTTGGGTACTCAAATCACTTTTTACCTTTTGCCCACGGGTTTTACTATGATGCTTCGTGACAAACAGACAGTGCCTATATAAAACCTATATAAAAAGTGTCCGTCTAAATATTTGTGATGACTAAACGTACCATCTGCATCGACATCCAGACGACCCCTTCTGCGCCTGCGCCGACGCCTCCATCCCTCGGAGTCGTCGATCAGCGTTGCCATGACTACCATTGTCACCAGCATCATGCAGACAAACAGCTTCATGATGTTGCTTCAACTGATGTAGGAAAGTGAAGGAAAACAATCTCAATTTTAGACGAATTTTTTGTAAATCTTCGTTTAAAAAAACTACCGGAGACAAATTGTCAAAAGACGGAAAGAATATTGCTTTTCGTACTGTTACATGTATCGTCTGGTCGTTTCCAACATCATATCCAGTTGCTTTTGTGTGACTGTTTTTTGTTGTTGCTTATCTTATATGTAACTGCAGCAAGAATGTAACTCAAGACAAGAATATATTACATGTCATAGCATTTTTTTTCAATACCAATATGTATATAATATAACCCAGGCAAAATAAACATTTGTGCACGCGATATTGGTCTACTGAAAAGTAACACCCACGTGCACGTATGATCAGTAAGATAACTCACATGTCAGACAGGGTAAAGATTAGAGCACGTGCGGATTAGTCTACTTTGGCCACCTACGCAAGA
>NC_049991.1:8334637-8346285 GCF_000003815.2 Branchiostoma floridae | reverse complement strand
AGTGCACCGCTATTGGAAGACCCCAACACCACATAAAGGTTTGGTAATTTTTTTGGCGACACCTCCAGGGAGGAGGCGTTTTTCTAGCTGTAATTATTCTTGAGGTTGGATCCATGAAGACAAGGAAGGATGTAACTGATGATGGCTAAGTAAAAACTAGAGTAAGGAATATTTATGATATGAAGAAATAATAACAAGTAATTCAGATGCTACCATTGAGCAATAATTCTTGTTTTATTTGTATTGTACTAATGACAAAATAGACAAAACTTGCAAGTGTAAGTATATCGATGGATGTGTGTGTCAGTGGCTTGATGTCCTGTACAAAGCTGAGGCTTGTAACATTTCACAACTTCCATAGGCTAGCGAGAGTCGTGTACATGTGGTATTTTTGCTCCTCATTCTTGTTGCCAATTCGTAGTGCGTAGATAAATGCTATACTCGCTATTTATTACATCTTACCACCCCCGAAACGGGGGGTATAATATTCTAAAAAAAATGTTGTCACTGTAAAAGATCCTGTCTATTATTAAAGGATGGGTGAGGAGAAATTGTATCTCCATCAGTATTTGCCCCTTGCTTTAGGCGTCCGTTGGTTTTGCCAGTGAGATACGAGACTGAAAGGCTGCTAGGGGGACGTGTTGTCTTTTCATTGTCAGTGACGTGTTTGTTTATTCATTCTAATATAACTGTGGACTCTGTACAAACTAACCAAAAAACAATGGATTCAGAACTATTAAATGTAAATTTATGTACAAGATTGCAATGCATTGTGTCAATTTTATGTCTACGACTGATTTACACCATCATAATACAACCTATTTCCTGTGATGGCCACAAACATTATGATAATATAATCAAGCTCTGTATCTTAGTTAAAATGCTTTATCCATCCCTTTACTGATTCAAAAGAACATGATTCTTGTTCTAACCGATTAAAAATACAGGGAATAAAAACAAGAGTGACTGAATTTTGCCTTGGAACTTGGAAAAACACCAAA
This sequence comes from Branchiostoma floridae, assembly GCF_000003815.2. Lineage (NCBI taxonomy): Eukaryota > Metazoa > Chordata > Leptocardii > Amphioxiformes > Branchiostomatidae > Branchiostoma > Branchiostoma floridae. Next base: position 8,345,284 of record NC_049991.1, on the reverse strand, counting down.
TGAACAAGATTTTTATGCAACTCAGGGGGCATTTTTAATGAAGTTTTGTGGCACTGTTGATAAAAGTACAGAAGCACAGAATTGAATGGTCCTACATACAGGGGAAGGCTTATATTTGATGATCTCTGAATTTTGTTATTATCATAGACCAATGACACTCCCTGACAGAGCTACTATCACAAGATACCTTGTTTTCATCCAAAACTCATTGCTGGAGGGGGGGAATCGATCATGAAGCGACAAATACTGAAGATACGATGGAGATTTTGGCAATTTCACTCTCATCTTCGGCTTTGAATGTCAACAAGGATGGATCCAAGCTACAATGTAAATGCCAACCATGTTGTTTGTCCTTTCTCACCCAATGGACAACAAACATGCATCTATCAGTGCTAGGGGAAAACGGTTACATACAACCTGTATACTCATATAGTGGCAATCATTCCTCACTCCAAAGATAGCCAAATAAATTTAGTCTCTTCATACACTATGGATGACAGAATATCAATCAATCTCTGTCATTCTACATCAAATTTATTACTCAAGTTGTCCGACATTTAAAAAAGGTGCCTGACTGCCATCTTACAGAACTGCACACAAATGATGGTGACTGGCAATGGTTTGGTTAATACTACAAGCACAAATGACTGAAGTGCAATTAGATCTACTTGTAAATCTTCAAACTTTCATGGCGGTTTTATTTTTGAAGATTTCGTGGTCACCACCACAAATACGTCCCTTGTATGGTTACTGCAGTGTACATGTACTACAGAATTTAAAAAAAATGCCTTTTCCCTCCTACCTTTAAATAAAACTGCAGAGAAAGTAACTTAGTTTACAGTATAGTTTGATTGCTGTTGGTCAGAGTTGCACATACTGTTGGGTGTATCCAAGGAACAAGCATGTTGTGTCTGGTTACCTTGGGCTGGTGACAATTGGACTGCTGGGTCTCACCATCTAGAAACAGAGATACAAAATCCCATGATTGTTTTGTCTGAAGATATACACAATGTAATACTACTTTACCTTTATCTGCAGGGTGACCTACCTATATCTCTTGTTTTTAAAAACAAGGTATTTAGGGATATCAAGTAACACACAAGTCATATCGTTCGTTGCATATTCTCTTTGGGATGGGACATTAAACCAGAGGTCTTGTCTATTTAGCTTAAAGCATGTTGAAGAACCCATGGCACGAAAAGAGTAGAGCTCTGTGTAAATGACAAGCTGCATGACATCCCAGCTATTGAAAAAAAAATGTTTTGCTTCTGAATCAGTAAAAGATGGCAGCTTCAACCTTTTTCTTTTACTGGTGGACTCAAATGACTTCAAAAATAAAGACTGATTGGATACATAAGGACTTACCTAAAGTTGCATCTTAGCCTGGGGTAGTCAGCTTACTTTGGAATACAGGCCACCACCACAATGGCAATCAGAAGTAAGACAATCACCACAATCATTCCTGTAAAAAAAAAAAACAGGCATTGAAGTATGACTACAACATATCTCCCTGTGCAAAACAACAGGCACTGAAGGTTGCCCCATACAATACTCTTGTCTCTCATGCAAGCATATAGAAGGAGGTTACATATTCAGGTAATAGAATGTAGGATGCACAAGGTAAAAGTTACTGAAGCAAATGGTTAGATTTGTAAACGGTCAGAAGTTTCCGGTAGCATCCACTGTTGTTAAGTTTTTGAACAGTCTACAATTTGTCCTTTCATACATCATCCCAGATAGGAAAAAAACATAAAGTTTTTGCTGGTGTGTTCTTTCCTCTTTCTTCTTCTGGTGGTAGCCAATCACGGCTTAGGTTAGATGTTAGGCATTTTTCTCAATACGAGTAATTTGTACAGGTTTTCCTCACACACAATACTATAGGGCGAGCTTAGTAGTATTGTGTGCGAGTAGTTGGACAAGAGGCTACAGCAAAACATTGTACATTTTTGCAAAAATGTTGCCTTTCATTTTTTAGTTTAATATCTGTTGGACTTTCTCAGTCAGTGCAGAAAGGTAGTGGATGCTATCTGAAATGTCTGACTGTTCCCATACCTATTCAGTTGCTTCTGTCAGGAACTGATATCTTGTGCTTTCTATAGCAATGTCGCTTACTGCATAACAAAGCATAAGCCAATGAGTGTGCGAATGAGAAAAATTTCACAAGAAGGAATGCCCCCCCCCCCCCTCCCCCCTAGAACAGTTGGTACACACCTCCATCAGAGTTTCTCCCTCCTATTGAAGAAGTAAAGTTGGAAAGTGCAGAAGACAAAGAAGAAAGATTGGAGATGTGAGCAAGTCAATGCCTTAACACTAGCAGTGGATACCGGTACACCGGTACAAAAGTGGTTTTTCGTGTTGAAAAAAAATCAGACTGAGCCATGAGCCATACCTGTACCTTAAATTTTCTGTACCGGTACCCACCCTTATTCTATAAGAAGTTGTATATCACTTCATCCTTTTTATCTTCATAGGGATGATGCTTACAGCACTTTGTATGCCTAACTTTACTTGTACTTCAAAAAGTTGTACATATTACACGTTCCAAGCAAAGAAAGACATGGTTTATAAAAAGCAAAATCTGAGAGGAAAAAAAGACAGCGGATACATGTATCAAAACAGTTTTCAACGTCAACGACAAATTTGTGGTTTCCCTCCAGTTTACCGGAACCATCCCCACCAAATATTGGTCCGGATGAATCACACGTTTCTCAGAATCAGCTGGACCAAGTCTGGAGAGTTGAGTAAGTGAGCGTACGAGAGCATTACTCACCACAGTTGGCCGACTTCTTGTCCACGATTTTGACGTGTCTCGTCTCCTTTAACAGTCTGGCGTCGGTCTTCGCCACCCCGGTTTGGATGTCATCAATTAACTCTGCAGAACAAGAGGAAGAGCGCGTCAATCTGGGAAAGTTTTGTTTGTTGATAATGGCAGCGACCGTGGCGTACAATGTTTGTGTTCCTTATGAGATAGCTGAAGTGCCGCCAATGTCAGGTATTTCATCTTGGGAGAAAACCAAATGAATGCTGGGTACATATTACATAATGAGTACCTGTACAATGTACAACAAAGTCTTCATACCCCTATACATGTATATATCAATTTGATACTTGACATGGAAGCTCATTTGTAATCATAGTACAATGCTAAACTTTCTTCCAACACATAGGTATACATGAATCAAATTTTCAACGACCACTGTCGCCTTCTTTTAGGATCAATACTGATGACCAGTCACTTGGGCGACTGTGGACAGTGCATTGTACCACAATTTGATATTTGTATTTGTGTTCTTGAATTGGACCATTTTGAGATTCATTTATTTGTAAGTTGTCAACTAAAAATAATTCTGGCTTGATTTTAATTGCAATTCTAAATCTTAAGTCGATCCAATCAAAGTTAAAAAGTTCTGTCTATTAACGTTATCAGTTTTAAGGAATATCTTTTAAAGATCGGTATCTTGATACAAAATGTACAATGCAATCTCTGCCCTGACATGTACTACATGTATGTACATTATTCCTTTAATCCTCTAAACCCTTTATCTTGCAAGTTTATGACTGTTTCAAGTACTGGCTTTCTGTGATAAACATTTGGACCACCAAACTATCAAAACATGACACACAAAAACTTTTAAAACAGATGCTTATACACAACAGAAGAAGATTATACACTTTCTATATGTAAAGTTTCTTGCAACAGAACAACAGGACTAAGAACAAATTGATCCCAAAGTAAAGGAGTTCAGCAAAAGCTGTCATCAAATTGCAAATGGGTCTGGAGGGGAATCTCTGAAAAAAAGGAATGACCTGGTTTCCAAAGCCTGCCTAAAGCTTCTACAGGTACAACCCCAATGTGTTAAACCCATTGATTAGATTAGCACTGATTTACAATGTAGTTAGTCAGTTGGCAGTGGAGGGGGTTGTTTGAAGTGCTGATATGTCATGTTTTGTTGCTGGTTTGACGGTGGGCCGGGTGATGTGTGGTTTGGATCTGTCAGCCCTGTACATTAACCCCTGTCAGTCACAGCCTCCGGCGATGGGGAGGGGGGCAGACTTCAACAAACACAACCTCACTATACAGTTCTGCTGGCTGATTCACAGACTTGCTGTATCCTAACCATCATTCGGGCTACACAAATACATTCCTGTGGTCTTGGACATTTTAACATCAATACTTCACCAAGGAGTCAAGATGAAAACAGAGGAGGAAAATTTGAATCTGACTTTATTGCTTCAAAAAAGTAACTTCACTTTACAGTTGTTCTGGATGATTTTGAGACTTGCTACACTCTAACAATGATTCCGGCTACAACAATGCACTTCTGCGGTTCTTGGACATTCTAACATCAATATTTCACCAAGAGGTTAAGATGAAAACACAGGAGGAAAACTTAAACCTGACTTTATATCCTCGAACAAGTAACTTCACTATACAGTTGTTCTGGATGAGTTTAAGACTTGTTGCTCTCCAGTCAGAATTCAGGTGACACAAATTCGTTTCTGTGGGTCTCAGACACTTAAAGGTAAAGATTTGAGAGGGTTAAGACAAAATAAATACAGAGTAATGAGAAGAAAACTAGAATTTGACTGCAGACATACAAAAGTTGTATGCTTAGCCACATCTTGAAACTCTGACCGCAAGTGTATTACATCTGGGTCTTCCAATTCACATTCTTTTTTTTCTTCAAAAACTGAAAACAAAAATGATCAAAAAATGGACTGGGAAGAAAATCTACCAACAAACTATGTACATTGTCTCTATGAAACTCTGTGAACCAAGTTATATACATTGTACATTGTACATTTTAGACTTTTCCTTCTGACTCTCTTTTCATGTTAATTTTCGAGTTTGACAGCATCTTCTTTCTAGTCCCAGAAACAACAAATTAAATTAGTGTGGCCTAACCTTTCAACACAATACATCCAAGAGGTACAATTTGAACATGACCTTCAGTTAGCCACCTCTGGAAGCCACGATGGGTGGAAATGCCACTCCAAAAATAGGAAAGGACACTTCGCAACACAGAAAGGTCACTTTGCCACATCTTACAACCTCCAACGACCGTCTTAGTAACCAGGTATGCCACACAACAACAGTAAGGCATTGAGACATGGATCCTTATTGGAGGGGCTGCATGGGGGTGTTTGGGGGGGGGGGGTCAGGGTGAGGGTTAGTTGCTGACAACACTTACGTGTACATTTTAGTGGCACCACTGACGGATTACACAAAAATCAGGAAGCCAATAACAAAAAACGAGGCCATCACGCTACAAATCAAGGGGATAAAAAAGTTTCTTATGAATTATGATGTGTTGAAATGTAAAAAGCCTTTACCTTATGGAAAAGTGGCATACAGGCCCCCTTACGTACCCTTGGGAGGGAGGGGGGCAGTACTGTACCGCCCTGTTTTGACAGTTTTGTTCCCGTCTTGCTTCTGTTCCATTAACCTTTCCCTGAGAACACCACCGTAGATACTTGTGTAAATAAAGCATTAGAAACATCAAAGACAGAGTCTTCCTCCTCGGACGTCTGGGTGACGTTGGGGGTATTTATCCACAAACATCGTCTTGGACAAACATTCTTTGTATCTTGAGGAAGCGTGTTGAAGTCTCTGGTGTTGAAGTCTCTGGTGCATGTCCACTTCTTTTCCTTAATCATGTTATTAAAGACTCTTCAAGACGTGGGTCATAGGCGGAGACGACTCAAAATTGCCAATTACTTTGTAGGTAAAATACCTGTACTGAGTATTACAAGAGGATGCAAACTATTGGAATTTTTCAAATTCTTTTTATACATCTGTGTCTTCATTGATATGAGAAAGCATCAAGGAATTATGAAATTTTGTCATTTTGCTTCTTGTGAAAACTTCTTTTTGTTGTTTTGATATCTTGGCAGAATTGGCATATTTCAAAATGTTATGAAAAATCTTTACTTTGTGACTCAATGATACTCTGTTAGTAGTATTATTACACTCCACTAAATCTGTAATGTGATATTTCAAAACGTTGTTACATGATGATGTTGTTATGATTATAATAATATATCTTTATGATACAATTACTGCAAAAAGAGAAAACTGAAACTTTTGTTTCAAAGGACTGGTGTAACTTCAATATGAACTGTTTCAAGGAAATTTCTATGTGATATGAATTTGAATGTTACAAAATGTTGGATGTCTAGCATTCATTTTTACTCAATACCTACCAAGAAAAAAATTAAAGTTTAAAAGTTTATGATAGATCAGTTGCAAAGTACGTCTAAGTCACAAAATAAAGAGACTAATCAGTAGAAAGTCTACACCAATTACTTTGCTGAGATCATGTTCTTGGATTTTTTCACAGGAAGATTAAAATGAAAACTGACTGAACTAAAGGTCCTTGGTACATAGTTTCAGAAAGTGAATGCTCCTACTAAAGAAGACGACCAGGCCTACAAAGGTCCTGAAGATTTCAGACGCATTTCCCTAACGACCTGCTTGTTGGAATTTATTTTGTACAATTGGCACAATTCAGTCTGAATTTTTGACTGCCAAGTTCGATTGAATAAAGTTTGATTTTGATTTTGATAAAGGGATGAAAAAAATTCGAAGTTGAGGAAAGCCCTTGTTGCAACCAACGATTTCAAATTTTTGCTCCAAAATATCTGTGCACTACAGGAATGAATTTGTCAGGCCTTTCACACAATAGATGGCGAGTTTGCATTGCTGGTGAATCTGAAATCATTTCTTCTCCTTAGTGGCCACAGCTACCTAAACAATGAATAAAGACTGGTGTTACAGTGTTACAGATTTTGAAGCAGAGTTGTTTCCAGCTGTGTTTTCTCTCCCACTCTTCTCTACAAAAGGTACTTGACTGTTACAAGTGGGGATCAAGAGGTTCAAGCAGATTTGGATGGGGACGTTTAGACAGAAAACCAGCAGTTCTGTAAGTCTTCATGCCGTAGGTGCAACAAACGCTGTGTCACCGGTCAGACTAGAATTACATTTATTAGATCTTTTTATTGCTTTCAATAAACTTGTAATAGATAATCATGTAAAATAATCATAACACATACTTTGCTCCTTACAACAGCATATAATATGAAAAAGGCTCCTAATACTTCAAACTCCTGAAATACTTTTAGAATATAGCAAAGTGAGAAACTTTCAACTATGTCTCAATTTTTCTTGCTTACAACTCACTTAAGATGGCACCAGTTCTAAGTTCCTAGAATGTTACATGTATATAGTTGTCATTTCTGAGAATTTCATTTGAAACTTCTGAGAATGTCAGTTGTAAGTAGTTTTGAGAATGTCAATTTTTTGTAAAAAGTCTGATAACATCAGATATAAATTGTTTTCAGAATGTCAGTTGTAAGTCATTGTGAGAATGTCAGTTGTAATTTCTTCCTACTAGGAATGTCAGTTGTAACTTGTTGGTCAGATATGAGAATAATATATATGTCAGTAGTAAGTAGTTCTGAGATATTTTCAGAATGTAAAACATACAAATATAAAAGAACATCAAAAGTAAAAAGTAAAAAATTCCCCATATATGCTACAAGTACATGTAACAAGATTTTCAGGCAATTTCTTTCCCTTACAGGTACCTTACAATTTACTGTGCAGTGAAAATAGAAATCCAATGTGCATGTATACTTCAATTCCAGCCAGAACTTTAGCCTGTGAAAATGTTGACACTTGAAAATTACGTCAGCACCAAGACTGTGTGCTACCTGTCCAATCCATCTTTATCAAACTGTGTGTGCAGGTGTGCCATTAAAGACAAGACCACAGGTACTATATCCTCCTTATTTGTCTACCCCACTTACCAGCCATGGTTTTGTCAGGAAACACATACCTGGGATCTTAGCACACACAAAATGACACAACGTATAGTTTGTCTTTATAAAAGGTATATTCAAGTACAATCTGTGCTGAAAATAAATTCTGTTCATACAGTGTGATATCACGTCTTGAAAAAGTCATCACCTGGGTAAGCAAACCTGTCCTTGATCTTAAAGGTTATGTTGACTTAAGGAGTTGTGTTGGGCAATACCAATGTAATTTTATCCATACCCCATGTAGCACATAGTATATATTTTTTTTCAATCAAAAAATAATGAATCAACGAAACAGGAAATCAAGATCACATGGCCCTAGTTGAGTTTGGCACTAGAGTTCCCCTTCTTTCAAAAAGGGACAGACATAGCAAACATACTAGGAATTTATCTTATTTCATGGTTTCTCTGGCCCTCTTTCCTAATAAAAAGAAAAAGCGAAATGCTGAATCAGAAAACCAAGAAATCCAAATTGGTACTGCTTTAACATAGTTTGACTCTACCCTCATCTCCCTTCTTTCAAAAAGTTCTAAATTAGCAAATTTCATCATCAGTCGACATGCTTACACACGACAGGGTTATACCGCCTCTTACGTAGTGACATATACTCTTTTCCTGGCTGGTTATAAGACGGGGATGCGCCAGGTCTCCCGTCCGGGTGAATGGTGTAAACTTACTAGTCTAAGAAAATATTTTGCAGTTTGCCTTTCTTTAAAAATCTCGGTCGCAGTATTTCCTGGAAGATGTATAACCAGTAAGTTGAATTGGTGCGGCCCGACGGTCAAGTGTTTAGTAAAGAAACCCTACTTCACCACAGGCCAGGTGTTGGCATTAATAAAACCCAGAAAAAGACCGTCACAAGAGTCTATTGTTTCTCGGGGGGTTCTCGACATGACAGGTCGACCACAACCAATTTGGTAACAATGTACGAGAGTTGTCGTAGGCATAGCCGCACATGTGGCGGGGATGACGTTTGGATTGTACAGGTGTGTATGGGCCGCCCAGGTGAGACAAACAATGCCGCGTGCCCCATCGGAGGTGTGAGGATCCATTGTGTGCCTGACTGACAGGCCACATGTTCCCAACGGAAGCCCGAGTGTTGGGCAAATTTGTCCATCAAACGTCCCGATGTTTGCTAGAAGTGGGGGAGGACAGGACCCAACTTCCTAGCCACAATATTGCTGCATAAAACACCCTCAAACTCTAACCTAAGCCCTGCATACTTGTACTACAACTAGGTCTCTAGGGCTACCAACTTTTTCATCAGCGAAATTTCAAATCCAGCTAATACCACATAATCTAAAACACTTCAGGAAACAGATGTATCAAATGGGTAAATGAGTGAGCAAACACATCCGCGCATAAAAATAGTGTCAGGAGCGGTGGTAAGTATTTGCTAATTAAGCGGACACGTTAGAATGGTAACATAGCGGTGTAGCACAGATGCGTCAACGGTGACAATGCGATGAGTAACGTTTCCTGAGAAACGACCAAACGAGAGCCCACGGAACGTTTGCCACGATATCCTTTCTTCTAAATAATCTGCCTTTTAAAACTGTGGCGCATTCCAGAGATACAATCGATCAATCTTCGCACTCGAGGCGGAAACACAGAACACACAGCCGACGCCTCAGCCTATTACCTTTGGCACCGGCCATCCCGGCCGACTCTAATCCCTCCTGTTCCTTATCCTTGGGGGGATTAAACCAGCTTAACAAAACCTTCAACGGCTTGACACTACTTTGTCCAAAAACGTGCTATCAGGGCTCACAACAGGAAGGCAGTTCCTTATGTTACCTCCCTTTCACCTTGCTTTGGGTTTAAACAATTTCCCACCGTGATAACGGACACCTCATCAAGCTGAGCCCCTTATTTAGAAGTGCTTAACAAGCCCGTGTTTTGACTACAATGTATCTTGTTGATGATAAATAGATAGCGCCGCACCGAGCGTGCTTGATCAAGTACAACTGGTAATTCCCCGACCAAGGCAAATATGTCCACGTAACTTGAACTCTGGGGTTGCTTTGGAGTGTGGATCTATCAATGTAAAGATACAGGGGGTCCTGACAGGAGCAGAAATGTGAAAAGGAACAAGGAAAAGCTATCCAGGAGATCTAATGCTCTTTTTACCATGCAGCATTCAAAACCTATTGCACATTAGATCATTTTTATGATACATAAACCTTAAACAGCATTGGTGTACATCTGATATTTTTTTGCAATGAACAGTACATTTTTGCTTATCTTACAGGTAGTGCCTGTATAGAGGACAGGTGTGTACAGTACAGGTAGTACCTGTATAGAGGACAGGTGTGTACAGTACAGGTAGTACCTGTATAGAGGACAGGTGTGTACAGTACAGGTAGTACCTGTATAGAGGACAGGTGTGTACAGTACAGGTAGTACCTATATAGAGGACAGGTGTGTACAGTACAGTACAGGTAGTACCTGTATAGATGACAGGTGTGTACAGTACAGTACAGTACAGGTAGTACCTATATAGAGGACAGGTGTGTACAGTACAGGTAGTACCTGTATAGAGGACAGGTGTGTACAGTACATGTAGTACCTGTATAGAGGACAGGTGTGTACAGTACAGGTAGTACCTGTATAGAGGACAGGTGTGTACAGTACAGGTAGTACCTATATAGAGGACAGGTGTGTACAGTACAGGTAGTACCTGTATAGAGGACAGGTGTGTACAGTACAGGTAGTACCTGTATAGAGGACAGGTGTGTACAGTACAGGTAGTACCTGTATAGAGGACAGGTGTGTACAGTACAGGTAGTACCTGTATAGAGGACAGGTGTGTACAGTACAGGTAGTACC
>NC_049991.1:8302353-8334537 GCF_000003815.2 Branchiostoma floridae | reverse complement strand
GAAGTAGCTGGATTTGACTTCATGATCAGCGTTCCTACCAAAGTTGCGAGGCATCCTGTTCAAAAGCGAGTTCTGATAAATTCAAATATCAGCTCTTTCACTCTCTTTCTCACACATTAACTCTCACTCTCTTTCTCTCTCTCTCACACAGATTAGCTTGGTCTTGGTGGCACAGTTATTACGAGAGGTTACTTAAGTTATTGACCTGAAGGCAACTAATACAATAGGGGCAGTGATTAGCTATGAACCAAGTTCAACCACTATCACACAGCAATGACGAACGGTGTCAGAGGGACTCCCGGGACTGAAAGAAGTTCTCAGATTGACAGACAGGATAGAAATCTATGCCGACCATTTTCTTCTGTTCCTAAAAATGATGTATCTGCAGTACAATTCCTACAAGTGTATATTTTGTTTACTATGACATACACACAATATGAAACACAGACAAGGTATGGGATAGACAGAGTGTTTTATTTCTATCATATCATCTTTAATCTTCTTCCTCTTCCAGCTTAGAACTGGATCATCTGTCCCTGTAACACAAACAACACAAATTGTCAGAGAACACAAATTGTCAGAGACTACAATGTACACACTGTTAATTTCAGATACAGTTTTCAAAGTCTAAACCTGTTGTGTTTAAAGTTGATAACCTGGTATCCACCCTATTTAGTTTGTTTCTCTGATCACTCCCCCATAGAACAGTCTAGTACTGGGTATCAAATAATTCTTAGAAGCACTCAGAAAAATAACCTGACTTAAGCAAGCTTCTCTACAGCCCACCCAGCGGAGTTTGCGTTGCACAGACTAACAGAAAAAGTATTCACAAAAAATCCAGTTGATCAAAAGAGCAAACTGTAGCCATAATAGGATGGATACAAGGCTAATGTATGTAGTAGACAAAGGGAGTGCAGAAGTTGTCTCCATGTAATTGTTGCTTTTAAAATTTTCCGTCTGTTGTTGGTTGTCTCAGAGGTGTCCTAAGAATGTGTATGTCAACACGCCAAATGTAGGCAGGTCAGGTTCAATACTCATCATAGACAAGCTTTTTCAGCATTTTGTAAAACCAGTATTCTAGCAGGGGGAGGCGCATTGTGGACATTTTGCCCCTCCAAATTCTGGAAATATTGTTTCAGGGAATGACAAATTTTCCTGGGGAGTATAACTAGCATAACTTTTCTCTCTACAGACACCCCTTTAAGTCATTGGCTGGCATGAATACTGATTCTACTACTACTACTAGTACTAGTACTACTGTCATGATACAATAAATAAACTTCAACCCAACACAACAAATGAAACCTGACTCAAACTTGGAAATGTCATCAATAGCATCGGTACAAACTCCGTATTCGTTGTCTTTGTTTAAGAGTGTGCGCCATGCCACTGTGCTGACTTACCTTCCTCTTCTTGTCACCGCCCAACTCGAAGTGCTTGCACCGCTTGATGGCAACCATACGCTTGGCTCTGCAGTCCGTGCACTCTAGACGCAACACGATCTTCTTGGTTGTTTTAGCCTGACAAGGACAACAAAATGAACTGTGGTTAGTGTGTTCTGCAAGAATAAAAAGGCCCCCAGTTTACAACCCTGATATGCCAATGTTGTTCTACCCTTGGGAAAGGTATTTTACACAATTGTTCTCACTTGACTCGGGTAAAATCAGTACCTACATGTAGCTTTAGTAAGGGTCATCCTACCAGGTCAAGCATGTTTAATTTTAACGCCCATTCCTCGTTAAAGGGGCAAATTGCTGTCGCACATAAGCAGCGGGCCACAGTTTTCTTTAAAGACACAATGACTACGTATTTTGCCCTTTTCCGTTACAAGTACATGATAGTAATATGCTAAGCAATGTTTTCCCACCATTGTTAGTTGCCTTTTGGTCGTCCCGGGTAAGGTTTTGCTTAGAAACACGCTAAAAACACGTGTCGGAAATGCTATAAAGGTGAATATCGTGGCGTTCTGATAATGAAAAGACGTTAGTTCTTTAAATTTTCAGTCATAATTTACATCAACCACTTAGGCTGGCTTGTCACGTGTTGATGAACTTGTCCAGCAGACGATCTTTTTACGTCAGATGCCGTTTTATTCTTGTCGCCAACTTTTGTATAATTTACGTTACCGAACTTCTGTTGGGTGTAATTCGCTTACGAAAAGACATTTTCCGATAATTTTTTCACTGTTTTATCTGCTAAACAGTGGTGTTGCGTAACAAACAAATGACAGAACACATAAAACAGTAATGTTGGAAACATGACTATAACCGCCAATCTCAGGCCGTTTATCACTTTTTTGATATAATTTACGTTACCATAATAAGTCCCTTAGAATGTATAGAAAGATCATTACTTTTGTACTCATAGGAAAGAATGCTCCCAGATAAGTAATTGCCTGCAGAGTTAATCTTTCCAGAGCTGTTTGTTAAAATTTTATTTATCATTAAAAGCATAAATATAATTTACGTTACCATATAATTTACGTTACCATTTTTTTTCTTCAACATGTCATCGGATGTTCAGCAAGAGCACATCAACCAAAGACGTATTATCTGCTGTAATGTTACTGTAGGTGGGCTTGGCTTGCCATAGAGTCACAATGCAGTCTGTTTATATGTTCCTGTTTCAGTGAATTTTACGATGCTGGGACTTTTCATTTCTCATAGGAATGTAGAAATACGAGGGGCGAGTAAGAACAGAAAGAAACAACACCCCGACTCCCGGGATTTGAACCCGCGCCGAACCCGGGCAGCCGGATCACAAATCGAACGTGCAAACCGTTCGGCCAAAAGGCTTAAGCCATTAGGCGTCTTCGGTTTAGCAGTCCTTGAACACCACTGTTACACTACTCCCCCTTTTCTTTTCAAGATTCGTCCTCGAATCTCCGAGATCGACATCCCTGTGTGTCCTTTATCGAATTTCTGAAAATTCACATTTGTTCTTTGGTACGTGCATATGTAAGGAGATTACACACTGCATTTTGAAACCAAAAATTTCCACAGAAAATATCCGAAACATTGCGGGCTTTTTAGAACGAACAAAACTCATTATCAATGTTAGAAGGAGCCATCCCCCTTACAGTCTGTACTTATTCCCTCTGCTCTGGTATTTGTTTCGCTCCTTTTTATTGGTCAATGCCTGCATATATCTTACTTTCTTGTGTGTATCGCTACTTTTGATTGGTCAAAATGAATCGACACCGGCACCGGTGTCGATTCATTCTGACCAATCAGAGGAGCGAAACCCACCTGCCTGGCCTGGATCTTTGTGTTACGGCGTCATAACCAACGTGGAACGGGGCCTTCTGATTGGTTCGCGGCGCCTGGCTATATGATAATGTTGTTTATAGCCTTGCTCATCAACAAAAGCCTTGTTATACACATATTACACAGTTCTTTCTGCCAGTATTATTTAACCACACGATATAAGGTGTATGGATGGACATTTTGTTAGGTAGCACATTCATTCTGTATTGATGTGACATTGTGTTTGTTCCACGACCAAAAATTTTCCTGACATTCAGGGCTCCAGACTAACTTTTTGACCTAGGAGCATGGCGCTCCTAACTCCTAAAACTTAGGAGCGCCAGCAAAAAGTTAGGAGCACCACTATGAAAGGTTGGGAGCACAAGCAAACGTCTGAAGCCATACAAAATATTACTCCAATACCGGTAATCAATGTTTTTGACTAGAGGTGGGTATGGCTTAAAGAATTAATTAGGGGTGTTATATATTATATATAGTTACCCAGTAACCAAACAAGAAACAAGAGAATACATGAGATCACTTTCAAGTAATACAACACTGATTCCTTACAATATATGATTTTTATAATGTTTCATAAGTTAATACACACAATCAGGAAGGGTAAATTAACCTTACTGCTAAAGGTGAAACTTGACTGTTACATATACAACAACAACAAACTAAAGAAGTCTACAAGAAAATCTGCAAACCAACAGAGGAGAAAGTGTAGCCAGGACTGTCAGGTACATCTTGTATTTCTTTTGTATCTCTTCTACTTTGTTAAGAACATAGCCGAGAATAGATGCACTGGAAAATTAGAGGTTTACTTGTAGCCTGTAACATCAGTGTTAACTTATATAGAAAAATCTGTGTACAAACAATTCATATTTTCGGTTGAAAAAATGTAGCAGAAAAGATGTGTTCGAAGGGCAAATCAATCGAACTTTTCCCAACAAACAACATCTATTTATCAGTCTTTTGAAAATAAAGACTGCAACAAAAGTAATATCTGAAGGAACCGTGAAAAAATCGCGACCTCCGTTCAACATTTTCTACGACTTCAGTGCCGACACAGCCCCCCTCCCCAGTTTGTCATCGTCGCATTAGCTGTTGTTTTTCCCGCATTCCACCGACAAACAAGCAAAAAAAAACTCCAAAAGAATCCTATACATGTACTTATCATCAAGGACTTTAGGCATTCGATGAGTTTTCGTCAAAGTTACACGCTTTTGAAGCGTTCCTGCGTGATTTTTCCCGCGATCACAGCGGGGATATCAGATATTCCACCAATAATGGCGGCCGGGCGAGCTACGTCACGCCGAAATGGCCAATGGGGTGCGACTCTCGCGATTCGCGAGATGTGAGTTACTGCGAGACTTGCGCGAGACTTGAGTTAGAATCAAAATGGCGGCTCGGTGAAGGCCGAAATCGGCGAATTTTGAACTTTGAGCGAAGTTTTCGGGGGAAAATAAGGGTGTTGCTCATTTTTTTATTGGCGCGCCGTGCGACCATCATTTAAAGAATAGGCGCATTATTAAAATTACGGTCGCATTGCGACCAAATCTAGTCGCAGTCACGAGCCCTGACATTAAAAAATGTTTTATAAGAAGTGCGATAAGTGGTGTTTAGTTTGTTGTCTTTCCAATATCGAAAGCTTGTGCTAGAAAGGCCCAGTCCATCTGGTGCATGTTGCCATCGCATCATGTCCTGCTATTCCCAAAGACTTGATTAAAGGACGCGAGGACGAAGCGGTTCTGACCTAGAGCGTGTGATTGCGTGAATCCTTTGTTACTTAGCATGTATTCAAATAGACCCCGCCAAGATAGAGACCTTGCATATCTTGGGTGTCTTTCCGCAGAGTCCGGGTGGGTACAGGACGAACAAGATTATACGGGTATTCCGGATAACAAAGATACACTTTTTTGCTACTCTGAGTTAGCAACATGAAGATAAGAGGTCCAGCATTATAGACGAACATGACCTGATCAGTTCAAATAGAGCCAGTATGTACACTATTCGGCTTTCCTCCCAATGTTAGAGATTCTGTAATTTACGTTACCACAGTTCATTGGCATTTACCTGTAGAATAGATATCGCCTGCTTCCAACCATTTTCATAAATATATTCTATCGCTCTTATCCCATCCTACAGGGTGAAAATTAAGGAGTATTAGACGGTTTGTCTTCATATCAGAAAAAAAATATATCATTTATTTACTTTTATACAAATGTAGCAAACTTAATAGCAAGTAATTTTGATGATTATTCCGAAACAAATGACACGGCGGTTAAATATTTCTCATTGGCGTGTAATTTGAAGGTTTTGGGTTGGAAAATTCGTTAATTTGGCTGTTGTTAATCCACTATTACTTGCTGGAACATTTCTCTGTGTAGTAATATGCTCTTTATTACGAAATTGTAGGAAAGATGACATGGCCTACTAAAAATCAAATATCTCCAAAATTAAGCGTGTTAGCACCAGACAAAAATAGCAAAAGATAGTCGATATAAATGGTAACAAGTTCATACCAGCAGGTAAGCATTTTGGACAACTTTATTTTTTACAATTTTCTACCTCCAATTTTCCCAGTTAATGAGGAATGGGCGTTAAGAGCCCAAAACTGTAAGGAAAAGTGAAGGTGTTTTGCCATAGTCAGTTAGTGTGTTCTGGTCGGAAACCTACTAGTATTCCTCCTCTAACTTCTAAGGTCTAACCCTTAAAAATACCTGAGTAGGGTCTTTTTGATTAACCTTAGTTGTCCTACCAATAGACAAATAAAGTACAATGTACAATGACTGTTCTGTTCTTTTGAACTTAACTTAGCTGTAATGTTTCTGTTTTCATATTTTTTCATGCCTAACATGCTATGGTAAACAATAGTTGACAGTGGAAGTGTCCAACTTTTCTTTTCCATTTTGGTATACAGTTGTCTCAGAGGTGTCCTAAGAATGTGTATGTCAACATGCCACTATAGGCAAGTCAGATTCAATACTCATCATTGACAACAAGCTTTTTCAGCAGTAACACATGGGCATGGTTGCCATTTTTGTGTGTTTTTGCTAATAAAAATTTTTATCAAGTTTCTTTTGAAACAAGACAGCTTTTTAAGAAAGCCGACTGGGGGTGAAGAAGGGAAGGGAATAGCTAGTTTGGTGGCACAAAATTGATGTGAGACGCTACATGTAAAAGATCTCCCAATGCTAGGAACAGGAAATTCAATGATCTATGCATTGTTAACATCATTGAAAGTAGAACTGACAAATAGTACAAAGACCCAGTAAAATGAAAGTTGTATCAAAACATGAGCTCTTTCTACCAGAAAAGAAAAGAAGAGTTTCTTTCCCAAGGGTACAACATCAGGGGCATGGCCAGTATAGAACCCAGAACATCGTGGTTGACCCAACGATCTACCAGGTAAGACACACCGCACCATCCCGAGCGGTTGGATATCAAATCGCTCTTGTTTTGGAGCCATTTGCCTCTGAATGCCAAACCCAAAACTGATGGTGAAACCAGGCACAAAGCTGGGGTCAATGCCCCTGAAAAATATATATCCTTAGTTACCTTTTTGTGGAAGATGGGCTTGGTTTGACCACCATAACCAGACTGTTTCCTGTCGTAACGTCTCTTACCTGTGACGGAAAAGAAGTACTTGTTGAAACGTAAAGGTAACAATGATAGGAATGAGTAAAAATGGGACATTTCCAACATCAATTGCAAATTCATCTATTTTTGCGGAGAATTTATTTTGCTATGGAAGGGTAAAGGAGGCTTTAGGAGCATCTTAACTTCACAGTTGAAACAATTTGGTAGACCAGTGGCAGTACATTGCAAACGCACATTCATGGTGTCATAAATTTGCAGTGAAGAGGTCATCCAAAAACCATGATAACAAGCCTTCTCGCACTAGTTACAACGCATGCGCAGATGAAAGGAACTTTGGGTAATAAGTTGAAGGCACCCAGAAAATCAACATTCTGCCATTTTGCAGGCGCCATTACATTCCAGACATTGTTAAACAAATCGAAACAATGGTAGAGACAAGTCTGTTGATGTCTGAGGGTCTTCAACTTTGACATATTACCCGGAGTTCCTTTCAACCGTGCGTGCGTGGTAACTAGTGTGAGAAGGCTTATAAAAACCACAGCAATTGTTTCAAGGTTTATCATTACGGCATACAAATATTCTGTGCTTTCAAATTTCTTTCTTCTACATGTTTTCTCTGCAATTCTGCAACTCGAATTCTTAATACTAGTACAGCCACAGGGCCGTATACTATAATAATAATTTCTACCACTCAGCCACATAATTCGCACGTTACTTTCACTTATTTCTGCTAGCTCCAAAAACTTTCTGCAAATTACTTGATGTTACAACATGGAAGTCTCATTAATTCAGAAAGTATAAATAACATATACAGAAAATAACCCTTATTAATATTATATACAAAATATATGATAAAATAATAAAATACACATACCCAACTTGTACAAGGAAGCCTTGCCAGTCTTGTACTGCGTCACTTTGTGGTTGCAGTGCTTTTTGCACTTCTTGCAGAAAGTGCGCCTTGTCTTTGGAACGTTCACCTGTTTATTTTCAAACAAACAGCAGCAGAGATTCAACCAAAAACTTGCACACAAAAATTCACGCTAAGGTTTATTTTTTACCCCCCTCCCCCATAATTTTGTGTCGATAGTAACCATTTCTTTTTAACAGGTACAAAAAGCTTACAAAACCCCACATACTAAAATTACAGATGAAACAAATCATGCTTTCATAATAAGATGAAAATAAATTTATTTATTTTTTTGTCATTATAAAAATAAGTTCTGCTTTACACTTGCAGATCGTCTGATTTGTTGACGAGGCCACAACTTTCGTAACACGTCGTAATCTGGGGTGAATTTCGGGGAAATAATCGCTGAGAAGGCCAAAGAAAAGCCATTCTATTAAATACTTGGACATCTAAATGTAAGATTTAAGGAGTATTGAATCATAGTTTTGTCTGCAGAAGGCAGATGTCGCTCGATTTTGAGAAGAATGACAGAATCCTACCATCTTGGCGAAAATGTCCGACGAGAGAGGCGGTATCACGCAGGCGCACAATGGTCGACACGTGATTCTTTTGGCTGCAGTAATGAGAAAAATCGAAAGGTGTCGCTAGTTCATAACATCTGGTCTGGCGAGTGTGCGGGAAGGGCGAGGAGGGGGAGGAGCGGTTAGAATTAGATGGTAGAAAATATATTTTCCAAGGGCACAACGTCGGGGGCACGGTGAATATTGAACTCGGGATCTCTGGATTCCGGGCCACACACGTCGCAGACTTCGTGCGGGGTTGGCTTTTATTTTAATCAAGGGGTCGGGGCGCTAGTACGCGATTTTTAAAGTTGGCTAGGTTCTCCTATGCTGGGAAAGAGAGTTTGCCGAGCTAGGAAGGGAGTTTGCCGTGGAGCGGGAGTTTGCCCCGGCCAGCCTTGAAAAGAAAGCGCAGAGGCCAGTCTTACTCTCCAAGCGATTCAACCTCTGCTTGTAGAGTAGCTTGTCTCACACTTGTTTGAAATGCGTCACAATATTGCACAGCTTTAGGCTTTTCCGATTTGGTTACATGGGTGACATCATCTGAGCAATGCACAACAAATGCGAGCGTGCGAAAAAGACTTTCATTATGGAATCAAAGTCGTCAGTAAATTTGAACAAATGACTGAACATACAGGAACACGGTGCTGAATATTTGAATAAATTCTTTATTTTTGTTTTTTGCATATCTTCTTTGACTTTGGTACTCATTAGTATTCTTTTTTTTTTTCAATTCATGGATATGGTATGAGCATGTTCATTTTGTAGCTTTTCTTTTGTACGATTTACAATATGGTTGACAAAATTTTAGGCGACGCACAAATATTTATGCGAGCGAGGATGTCATCCATATAAGTAAGTGTGCAAGTCAGTGTGGCCTTATCGGCTAATAGTAAAGAAATGATGCACGCACAGACTGTGACTTTTGATAATTTTTATTGCTGTTTACTGTGATAACAATGATATTGCTGTTATGTTTATTTACTTATTTAAGTTCCTTTTAGATGATTCCATTAATGGTCAGTACTTATTTGTAATAATTCTGAAGGTTTTGAAATGATACGAATTTGGCCTGTACTGTACCAAATTACAAACTAACGTTTTTGTAAATGGTTTATCATTACGCGTGTGAATGTTTTAGGCAACTGATAATAACACAGCATAAATAAAAATAATTATCTCATAAACACCGTCAAGGACGTCCTACTTCTTATACACAGCTGTGCGTAAATCTCTTATAGAAGAAGAATAAGAACTTTATTGCACGACAATTGTACATGGTACAATGTATTGCAACGACTATTACACAAAGTACAAAAATAAAGCTTAACATCCTAGTTAACATACATGTATCAATAAGGGCTAACATAATTCTTTGATATACTTCAGTAGTACATTTTGTATTAAAATGTAGTACGCTAACCATTAGTTTCGTCCTTCAACTAGACCCTTAATATGCATGTTTAAAGAAGTACCTCAGTCTCGCAAAGCTTACCTTCAAGTGTTTTTTCCGGAATGTTACAGTTAGCAGTACAAGTTGTTTTGATTGAGATAATATAATAACTAAAAAAAATAATGACAGTAGCATGTCTGGAACATGACTTATCGAGATCAATATTTCTGCTGCAATTCCATGGATAGCCGCCAGTAAACAACTTCCAACTTGCCAGCATCTACTAGAAACCATGGATTTCAAACTTCTTGACTCATGCTTTCTTCTTGGCGAAGCTAGTAACGGATTTTCAATCACGCGGAATAGCCACGAGTTCATACGGCGCTGGTGCTTGAGAAATCCCCATAATGCCTTCATCAGATGGTGTACGAGCGCCCTCTGGCAGCTCAAAGTTGAAACGCTGGAAAAGGAAGGTGAGCAGCAGAAACACTTCAACATCGGCCAAAGGCTTACCCACACAGGTGCGTGGACCTGAAAACAACAACAGCAAAATTACGTTACTTTGAGACAGCGAGGTTCTTTTTACCTCTGTGAAAACGGAGATATTGTGTTTACTTGGTGTGTGTACAAAAATGTACGAGTTTGTACACGTTGACCTGGGTCCAAGGAGTAAGGTGTAACAGGAGACTTGCAGGATGTTGGCACGGGCCCAAAGTCTCTCACACAAGTACAAATACATATTAAAGAAAAGAAGAGGAAATACACAATAATCTTTTATGAAAAGGAAATCCCCCCAAAAAAATATTTCGCTGAGTTCTTCGATTTCAACTTTTTTTGCAAGAACAGATTCTTCTGTCCAAAAGCAAAAGGTAAGTTTAAATAACAATAGACAAGGCCCACGTACCCATAGAAAAGGGCATCATATGCTCGTCCTTCTTGAACTTCCCGTCACTATCGATGAACCGCCCGGGGTTGAACTTTTCTGGGTCTGGGAACAGTTCCGGGTCGTGATGAACCTGCCATTGGCCGCCGAAGACGAGGGTGTCTTTCGGTATGGTGTAACTGTTTATATAGGAAAAAGGCATATTGGCACACTATTGTTCGCCAAGAGGTAGCTTCGTATGGCTGAGATGAGCTAAGGAAAACGCATCCCTCCTGTACGGGGTGTGGCGAAAAGGGGCTGCACGAGCAACCTCCATGGAGAAGCTCCACAAAGGTCCTCCATGGAGGTTGCTCGTGCAGTCCCTATTGTGTGTGGTATGGGTGGTAGGCTGTCGTAGGTAGCGGCCAAAGGAGCTACAGCTATACTGGGACGGGCTAAGGAAAAGGTAGCACTCCTGTACGGGGTGTGGTAGCTGTCGTAGGCCGCGGTCAAAAGACCCACAGCTATACTGAGACCTTTAGCCTATCGGAAGCTCGTCACAATCTCTACGGGTGCTATCTGTGCATCTAAGTATGTGTGTGTGTGTGTGTGCATGAGTGTGACATGCACTTGTGTGTGCATGTGTGTGTGTGTGTGTGTGTGTACTTATGTATGTGTGTGCGTATGTGTGTTTACCTAGCTGTTTGCTTGTGTGTGAGTGCCGCAGTGTGCATGTGTCTGTGTATGCATGCACAGTGTGTATGTATGTACCTGTGTGTCTGTGTATGTCTTTTGTGATTGTATGTGCATGTGCAATGTGTTATATTGAGCGTTACCCCTTCATTTACGTTGAAGATTTTTTGTGCGGCCGGTGTTTTACATCAGCAAATGCTGAAATACGATTCAGCGACGTACCCGTAAAAGTCTGTGTCTCGAGGCACCGCATGGGGAATGCCAATAGTTGAAGCGGACCTGTAACGCTGTATCTCGGTCACTGTTGCCGTGGTGTACGGCATCTGGGTCCGCAGAGCCATGGTTGGCCTTCCTTCTCGGCCTATGACCTCTTCAATCTCCTCTTGTACCTGGAATAAATGGAAAGTCCGTTCAACCTTTGTTTCTAGTCCTCTTGGATGAAATGTAAAGCCGGAGTTTCCGTGTTTGGGTGCCACACCTCGCGCACATTAAAGAAACCCACTTATTGATATTAAAGAGTATAGGGGTCAATCCCGATGTGAGTGGATCAAGCCTAACAGTACGGTCTCACGCAGCTTGTGACTACTGAACAAAATTAGTGGGTTATAATTACGCTTTAAAGCGGTTGAGCAATTACGCGATACAAACAAACAGCAAGCAGACATTCAAACCTTGTTTCTTTGTGCCCGAGTCATGTTGTATTATAAAGATATGGCTAGTGGATCATTTTGTTTTAAAAAAGCAGAAGTTTGTTACACAATAATGGATGGTGGAAACTTTTTTGAAGGTACTTATATTTAGCATTTAAGATTTTTCTAAGTCTGTTACTACAAATTTTCTTCAAGTAGTGACTTTTTTTAAAGGCAAGGTACATACCTCCAATTTTTCGATGTCTTACAGCACATCTTGTTCACGGAGATTGACCTAGTCTCGATCTCGCGAGAGAGCGCGAGACTAGGTCATGAGGCTTGCGTAGATCATCTGCCCACCTCACCTCACACCACAAACAGTCACTGCTTGAAGAATATTTGTACGTAGTAACTGTATTCATACGTGACTGATGAACCTCTTCAACGATTTTCTAAGTCTGTGTACCTTGTGCTGTATGTCCGGGTTGAGTATCAGCAGCAGACAGGCCCACCACAGGGCAGTGGAGACGGTCTCTGTGCCGGCCAGGAACAGGTCCAGCACCGTGATCTCTAGATGCCTGTCTGTGAAGGCACCGTCGTCAGGATCAGTACATGTGTCTGGCCGATTCAGCATCTCCAACAGGAAGGCGTCGATGAAGTCACGGATGTCGTCCCGATTGAAGGTCTCTTTGTGCTCTTTGATCTCAGCTCTCACATGCTCCAAGATGCGCTCTAAACGTGCTTTTTTCTATTGTTGAACCAACAGTAAGATTTGTTCCTTAAGGTTTTTCAGTTCTTCTTCATTTCGTCATGGCTATAATATAAAGTAGTTCAAGTACTAGTATGCAAAAAGTTGTGGGCACTGAAACGCCCTGATTAACTACATATACTGCAATTCATACGTTGGCCTTAAAGTGACATTCTCACATTTTAAAGGATTTCAAACAACATCTGCGTATTGCGACACGGAATCCAAATACGTGAATGCGGATTGCGTTCACCCCGCAGCGAATCCGGATAAATCCATGATGTGGGTTCCCGTATCCGGATATATCCCGATTCAGATCCGGATTCGGGCCGTTCATACCAGGGGTCGATATATCCGGATACGCAAATCCTAGTATGAACGAGGTCTAAGTGGTTGTTGTTCACCTTGTAGTGTCAAATGGCACATAGGGCAGCAAGGTTCCTTGCTGTTTCAGTAGCAGGGCTACAGGGAGGGGTTGCTAGCCTCCCGGCCCTCATTGACGTGTATGAGGAACCCCCTCGAACGGGGACTCTGTTTTACCTACCTTCTGAAAGACATATGCAGCCCCAACTGAGATGCCTACCCAGGATTGACCCGGTGTCCCCCAGTTATCAACTCATTGGAATCGTGAGCTCATCTGTCAGGCTTCTACCAGTTGAGCTATACAGTAACAGGGTCATATCTACGATACTAGATGACCCTTGCTGAAAATTGCTACCCTACAGAGTGTACAATTATTTGTACAACATCCATACCTTGTCGCCACGTTTAAGGAACCATGGAACATACGGAAAGACGTTCTCCTGGACGAAGAAAATACTCGAGCGGTGGAAGACAACATCCAGAGATTCCATGAGGTCCTGGAATGTCTGGCTCTCGTAGTCCCACCGCTTTCCGAACAACATGGAGCACAGCACATTGGTGACAGCTTGTTGCAGCATTCTTCTGATGTTAAAAGACTTACTCTTCGTCTTGAGTAGTTCTGTCTGCATGTTTAAGGCCTCTTCCAAGACCTTGTCTTCGATGCCGCGGTTTCCGAACCCAAGCCCCCCTCTTACAAACTTTCGTCGTTCCTGCCACTGGGGGCTAAGTGAGGCGGAGAGGATTCCTGCGAAAGCAATAGCAAGGAAACAAATTGTACATTCTTGAAATAGTTCAACTGTAAGTTCCAACACAAAAATTGGATTCACCCAAATTTTCGACTGCACAGCATCAATCTCAAAGAATGAACAATCCACTGCTATCGTGATGTCACGTTATGTAGATAGAACACGTGACTCAGTGAGCAGTGAATCATAGGTTGCAGGAAGTCTGACTTCAAGAATGACTTCTACCAATACAGATGAACTTTCAAGTTAAAATTATACATTATACAAAGTAATTCAAACAAGTGGATAAAATTTCTTGAGTCAAGAAACAGACGGTGTTTGAAATCTATCGGTTGCGCATGCGCACCTTTTTGGTCGAAGAGTTCATTGACGACTCGCAGATTTGTCGGTCGATTCCCAAACATGTCGGATCTTCTTACGTATGCTTCTCTGATGACGTCATAGTCGTTGAGGCAAACGGCGTTCTGTTGGAAGAATGAAGTGCTTGTTAGTGGCGAAGAAAATTACGCTGTATGGCTACTACATTTTACGATAAGTGAAATAATAATAAATAAGTCACACCAACACCAGTGCAATTGCTGAGTGGGTAGATTATTCGCCTTGCGTTTGGTAGGTCGTAGGTAGTTCGATCCCCGGCCGAGTTATACTAAAGACTTTAAAAATTGTACATAATGTTTTCTCTGCTTAGCACTCAGCATTAATGAGCAGGAGTATGGAAGTTAAACACACATCACTGCCAGCAGGGTAGCCCCCTGCTGTATATTGGCTTGCACAAATGTGTGGCAAAAGGGCTACAGAAATGGAGATGGCCGACACCCCTTTGTATATGTTATAGATGCACAGGCAACTTTAAACTTTAACACCTCATGAAATTGAAGGCATGCAGGCGGAAAGATGCAATCTATCTAAGTATAGCAATCCTGCACCTTAATGTTCGTGTTTTTCTTACGCTCACGACTTATTTGTCGATGTAGGCCACTGTAAGCGTAGTCGACTGTGCACGTGGTCTTCGTTCACATCACATTTGTCATTATGGGCTATCGTAATGATATGATTTGAGCATATTGAACAGGAGGCCAGCTTTATCAAATTCTAAAAAAGTGCTTACCAGAGTCCCGATCTTAAAGAAAACGATTGCACCATATTTCTTTCGCCACTCGCCGAATGTATGATGGATCTTTCCCTAAAACAACACGAGTTTGCAAGAGTTTGAAGATCTCATACATGAAATATCTATATTTCTCGTATGTCTTGTTCAATGTTGTTTTATTAATCATGCAAATAAGATTTTGATTGACATTGAATCTGCCAATTGATCACTTCATGTTAGTCTCTACGGTGAACGTGAATAGCATATCATAGACTGAAAATAAAAATTTCATTTCGTCATGGAGTGTCCTATATATCATATGTCACGCAATGTTATGTTATGTTATTCACATTCCTATGTCTAAATACTACAGATGTTAAAATACTAGATACCAGAAGTAGATTTGACTGTGTCAATAAAGCTTGTGTATCATACTATGAAGGTCAATAGTGATAATGATTTCAAATAGTCTCACTTTGGCCAGTATCAACGTTGGCAGATTTCCGACAATGGGCAAACTCCATGGTCCTGGCGGCAGATTCTTGGGCCGTGTGACGTAGGCATACGTCATCAGAAACACGACAATTCCCAGCAGAAGTGTTGAGAAGTCGAGCAGACCTGGGATATCGTAGATAAGCGACATGGCTGGACAACTGCCTGCTTCTGAAGCTGTCTCCCAAAAGAATTTTCAAAACATCAGTTCAACATAGTCACAGAACGGATGTTTCCCATTTTGAACTTGACCTTCGTTTCCAGAACCTCTACCCGCGTATCAAATTACATTAAGATCCACCCATAGCTTATAGAGTTATTCAGTTCACAAACACTCACACAAGTACACACGGAGCAACAGATCTAGACCAGAAAAATTGACATTTCACAAAGAAAATTAGAAATCCAGAAAATCAGTGGAAGTTGCGGCGGCAGTGAAGATACCAAGCCGCTAACCAGCAATACCAAGGCGCACTCTCCTCGCTATCACTCCGCATTCCCACTGGTACCCGCCCGTATCATACTCGGATACGCCCTTCGGGCTCGATCAGAACTCACTCGTGTAAAACCGAACCCGAACTATCTATATAGATCACCTATAGTCTGGGCGCTGACCAAAGTTCAACAAAAACTTATCCCCTGTGATTTTACTCTACATATACATGTACATGTAATATAGACGACACCAGCCTGGTAAGCAAGAAAAGTTGCCAACGTGGAAATCCCTTGCCTTTTCTGTGTTCATATCTAGATCTGCTTTTTGTTTGGATTTTATTATTAAAATCATTATTTGTTACTTATGTTCCATCAGACTCTATGTGATGTGTGCCTTATAAGCCCATGCGCCCTGGGCGACGAAGACACAATATCAAACATTCATTCATTCATCCATGTTCTTATAGCCAGTACACGTGTAAACCATGTCAGACTATGTTATATTTACAATGTAGTCTCTGCTAAACGAAGACATCTTACTCCGGGAATGTACAAAATACAAAAAAAAACGAGCTCAGAATTTATCTTAAGACCATTACTGTCAACGTAAAATTGCTAACTGTAAAAATCAGTGTTCGTTCGTTTATTATATCTGCTCAGCCCTAAAAATCAGTGTTCATGATTTTGTTGGACATTTTTGCACAGAAATGACTCTAAAATGCACCAGACGTATTTAGATTTTAAAAAGTTATCGGCGGAGGCTCCCCCGGACAACCCCCCCCCCCCCCAAGAGAGGGGGCTTCCTACCTCTCGTGCTCTCCCCCCGCACAGCTGCGCTTGTGCTTATGTGGCCTTCTGCCACGTCATGAGCTACATCATATACGCCCCCCCCCCCTTTCGAAAATTCTGCATCCGCCCATGACATGTATCCGTAAACACAGACAGACACGCACGCACACACACACACAGGTGTAACTAAATGTTGTACTATGCTCTCGCCTGTCCGAGAGAATGGACGACAGTCGAACAGAGTGAAGACGGCGCCGCGGAGCCAGCGTTCCGCCGGAATGAGGCCTCCCCTCTCCCGCCCACCCGAGCAGATCGCTATGACATAAACTATCCAAATGTCAAAGTACATCACCTTTAATTTGACATGGGTGCGGATGTCGTCGAATACTATCATGGTACTATAGTCCACAACTGGTTTTCTGTCTCAGATGATAAGTCATAGCACTGATACCATAAAATGGGAAACTTTATGTTTGAGGTGACCTCTTCAACGGACGTACACAACTTACAAGACACGCTAGTACATGTATTTGGAAGAAAATCTATTTCTTCCGTGAGGAAAGTGCAGGTACTAGTATTTCATTCTTAAAGCATGGTTGTTTGGGCGTGTGTAGAAGTATTTCACATAGCCTTAAGTGACTTATGTTATAAGGTGTAACATGCCCGTTTATCCTCAAGATGAGGATGGGACAAGTAATGAAAGGCATCTCATGTCTTTCGAGGTAAAGCATGGCATCGTTTTCTTTGTACAAGAGTAGTGGTTTCACAAATCTGCCTCAGTGGAGCAATAGTTGTTGTCAACTTTTCAGATGGAAGGATGCATACTACACACAAATTTAAATATCTTACTGTGATAGAGGGGTGCTATCACATTTTTTCACTAGAAGACACAAATTTGAACTTGGAATTGATGTGATAGCACCCTCTATCACATTTTTCCTTGTAGGCATAAGTTTAAATTAATGTGACAGAGAGGTGCTATCACTAGTACAAATATAAATCCTCTATCACATTAATTCACTAGTAAGGCCATGTTGATTTGATTATATGGATGACATCCGCGCTCGCACCAATTTTCGGCCATTTCAAAAAAAAAAAAAGTTTTCGACCACACAATAAATTGTGCAAAGTAGCTGTAAAATGAGCACAAATATTCCGTAGATTGAAAAAAAAGTATCAGAAAACAGATAGCTAATGCCATAGAATGCCAAAATGAATCTTAAGTCAAAGAATAAGATGTGAAAGGACAGAAAGAAAAAAAATCTATTGTTGGTTTGGGGAGGTACCAGTACAGAAAATTCAGGTCCAGAGGATCATTTCCAGGTCCGGACATGAACGTGGACCTGATTGTCAGTGGAAACTTGAGAACTGGCAATACTCAAAACAATGGTAATTGGTCAATTTTGCTACAAAGGAATCTGTTTGGTGGATTATTGGACTCCCACTGCATTTTAAAATCCCATCTCCGTGTAATAAAAGCTAACTGTCTCTGTACTTTTGACTGTAAAAACTTGGTGCAATTGACTATAAACTCTACTTGACTTCGCTCTTGTTGTCTTCTTGGCCCCCCGGTTAGACCCCAAATGGCTGCCGACATAGTGTGTCCATTTTGTAATTGGCGAAACCTGTTCCTTTGTTGTTTTTTTCAGGTCTGTTTTTTTCGGATTGGTCCAAGAAGAAAAAAAATGTTTTGCACCATGGGTACCAGTATGATGTACTGGTCCCTACACCTAACTATTGGTATATCATACTATGTGTGTTTAGTCCTATGTTCAACCTTCCTGTCCACTTTGATTTCATACTAAAGGCAACTTTTTTTTTTTGGCCAAACTTTTTTTTTATTCGCTCGCTCGCATCAGTTTTGGAGTTCCCGGAGGATGTCATACATATAATCAAATCAACATGGCCTAATAGGAAATAAATTTGTCTACTTGTGAAAAAATGTGATAGTACCCCTCTATACTCGACATACAAGTGCCATTTTACGAGACATTGAGGTGGCATGACTGGCACAATACAATTTAAAAAAAACTGGAATGTATGTTTGTTGGTCATTTCCAATTTTAATGATTCTTCCACCACTTAACAAATGGTCTATAGCATATTTCAAAACATTAGCCATTAAGTTAGTAGTCTTAAGTCTTGTCCCCTTTAAACAAAAGCAGGAGATCTAGAATTTCTACAGCTACTGGTCCCTTTCCAAATAACCTAATAAACACAGCCTTATCACTCATGATCATGAGTTTAGACTTACAATTCACTACCAGAAATCTTTTTTCTTCAGAGATATGACACAATTTGTATGTCTTTTTGAAGGCACAAATGTTAGGAGATGCACTCAAGTAAACCGGATGTAGTAACTTCCTATATCTTCCTACAGACTTGATGTAGCAAGCTCCCTTGTATATTCTATCAACTATAGATAGCTGGGGTTTATCAGTTTTCAATGTTAATAAACTTGATTCAGACAATGAAAAATTAGTTATGGTTTTGTTTAGGGCTGTCACCAGTTTTTAAAGTTTTTCCCATCCCAGTCATTATCACATCTGTCATCTTAAGCTCAGGAAAATACATTTTTATCAGTTTCATTCCATGGATAACAAAGCTTTTGTACACAACAAAGTGTTTTAATCAAGACTGGGATGAAGGGATGGGTCCTGGAGACGGCCCTGGCTTTGCTATTGTTACACTGTTGTGTGCCCTTAGTCGAAGAGGCATATCTTGCAACATAATCATGGTATCACTGCTCACATTGTAACACTGTACTGTAGCACTGGGGACCATACTAAAAAACTGAGGGTGTTTTTCACTTCCACCAGTAATGTAGATCTCAGACCCACACACCGTGACACTGCAGTCATACCACGATACCAGGGGATCCGCCATGTCCTCATAGTCGTCTTCCTGAGGATCATAGCACAGGACATGGTCTAACATTCCACCAACCAAATAGATCTTAGAGTTGACTGTGCAAGCTTTTATGTTCATCACAGCCTTTGGCAAAGGCTTTACAAAAGTCCATGCATCCTCGGTGGGGTCGTAGCACTGAGCAACATCAGTTTCTCTCTTGTTGCTCATCCTACCACCAAATACATAGATCTTATCACAACAGGCAGTTACGCCAAAATAACTAACTCCCTGTTGCAGCGATGCTACTTCGCCCCATCTCTCGGTCGTATCACTGTACACCTCGACGTTAGGGAGACCACCTTGTTGATAACCACAAATACCACGAATAGAATACTCATACTCCTCACCACCAACAGCATACACTCTTCCCTTCACAACCGCCATCCCATGACTATGTCTTTCTCTATTGAGATCGCACAGCTCAGTCCAAGAATCTAGAGATGGTTTGTACCTCCAGGCTTCACATTGGGACTTGTGCCCTCCCGTTACAATCACGTCATTGTTAAAAACACATGCTGCAATTCCAAAACTCTTCTGAAGGGGTTCTGGTAATGGAGTAATACCAATGGAATCACAGTGGGGATCAAGTCTGTGCAAGTTACAGTTAGGTCTGACCCATTCTTCTGGGGTCAGTGTGTGGCCACCAAGAACCAGAATCTCCTCTTGATGAATGTGGCGAGGTTCTTTAGGTCTGGATTTATCACTTATCAGTTCCTCAATCCCAGGAACTGCTGCTAATAACTCCTTGTCTGTCTCCAAGATGTTCTTGAGATAGTCTTGGTCTACATGTGATAAACGAACACACTCTAGCAGCTCCTTGAGGTGACTTTGACGTTCCTTAAGATCATGTCTTACCCAAAGCATGATCCCATCCAACACTCGTTCTTCCTTCTTAGCATGAAGGCAATCATCTGAGATGTACGTCTTCAGAAAGTCCACAGGTAGCTCAAGGAACTGCTCCATCCTACAAATTTCTTCAAATTTTCTTACAGCATGGCTCTTGGCCCTCTCCAACAAATCTCTACATGACACTTTGTCCGCCAACACCCAAGTTGCCAGACATGTCTTGGGACTTAAGCACTCTGTCAGAATTTCCTCACATACGTCTTCAACAGGCTTAACCTGAAGCATGTTAGCTGCTTCAAACACAGACTGAATGTTATTGCTGGTGATGGTGAATTTAGAATTGTATGCATAGTCTACCAGGAGTTGTAGTGCCTCTGCACTCACCCCTCCTATCTCTATCTTTTCTGTCTTACTCTCCCTGTGGCCACCACGGAACATGCCGCGGAAGTAGTCAGTGCAGCCCGACAGGACCAGTCTGTGACAGGGGATCTCCTTGCCTTCAGCACACAGTATGACATCCACCAGGTGACCCTCCGATCTGAAGTCCTGTAACTGCTCCAGGAACCAGGTTGGATATCCCTCACGGAGGTCACATTCGGTTCTGACGTTCACTGCCTGACTGATATCCATCACCTGCCAAGAAAACAGAAGTCACAGATAAAACACATATTCAGTTTTGGAAACGGCAAGGTAAAAGGAAGTCACAGCTCAAAATTTCTTGTGAATAAATTTGATTATATGGACATAAAGGATGAAGCAGAAGGGATTTGGTAATGGCACTAAGGTAAGATTAATAGGTAAAGGTCCCACCTCTCATGCCTGCAGGCAGGTGACTACATCATAATAGGAGGTTTTTCCTTTTGCTTCACAACAGAAATGGGACACATAGAATCCCTAACCAGAGTTTAGATATTTTCATTACTAACTGACACAAATAAAATGGCAATATGGTATTTTGAAGACTGACTCTTCTACAGCATTTAACTTGATTACACAACATAAAAAAAGTAGAATGTCAGCAGAACCTACTGACTATGTATAATAATTTATGCAGTTCTATGCTTTGAAAATGCAAGTATACAAACAATGCCAGTATATACAACATTAAAACTTGAATAGTATCACACTGGTTATACACCCTACAATACACGTGCACACACACACCTCAGTTCTCTACTATAACTTTATCATACTCGTTCAAAACAACCTCTTGATGTTAACAAATCAGTACTGTAAAACACTTAAGCATTGTACATATACTCACACTTTTCTGGCGCTGGAAATTTTATTAGAAATGGAATGTAGATGCGGTCGTGCGCGACCAAGTCCGTTAACAAATAGTTCGGCCACACCCACACACTCAAAAAGCGTCAGGTCTTGACTGTTGACCTTTGACCTCATCATCTTGGTTATCAGAAAATATCACTTTTTGTCAGCTTAACGAGGTTCTACGTGATGATGCTTGGAGGACACCAATTAATAGTTTTTGTTGTTCACCTTATAGTGCTAAGTTTCCTTACTGTTTAACTTAGAATCTGGGTAAGGAGAAATTCAGCTGATCTCCACAACCGATTGACCATTGGAATTTATGAATTAGCATATACAGTGTTCAACTTATCACCACCAACATAAAAAAAAAATCAGTAATGCTGATCAGGCATTTCATTACTGTTTTTAGTAGCAAAATCTGTATTGTTTTTGTTGGAGTCCATGTGCCCCGCCATGTTTGATTCTGATGATATGCAGCAGGCCGTCTTGTATCCAGTGATGTCACAACTGGCCATTTTACTTATTCATTACCTTTACATCACAGCCTGAACCAGCACAATTCTAGTTTAGTTATAATTAGTGTTTTATGTTATTGGCATGTAAATTCACAAACCATGCAAAATGCAGTGTCACTGACGAAAACTAGCGGATGCTAGTTGACATGTCTGACCGTATCCAAAATCATGTCCAGTTGCTTGAGTAACTGCTCTTTGGTGTTCTTATTACCTAGATGTCTAACCTTCATCGACGCATGCAAAATGCTTGTTAAGCATTATTGATCTTTATTCTTTGGGTTAAAAAAGCATTATCAAAAGAATGGACTTGTATGTAACTAGCACGACACACATCAGTATTGGTGTGTTAGTTCCATTGTAAGAGTCTGGTGCAACCGAAGAATGACAAACAAAGAAACACATTTAAAACTAATTTTACTTTTTGAAAACACAACTGGTACAAGAATGACATGTACATATAATGTACACAAGATAACAGACAACTCAAGGAGGTAAATGTGATGACACTGGGCTCATACCTCTTCAAACTGTCACACCCTAATTTGCATATATGTCATACTGTTACACGGCATGTAAATTGGACATCCAAATCGAATTCACTTCATCAAACTGGAAAGTAAAAATCAACTCCAAGTATCAAGAAGCAACCTTAAAAAATGAATGAAATGGTGTGCTAATTCTGGTATTTTTCTATCCATCTAGACATTGTTCAAACAACAATCAGAAAAATACCAAGAAAGAGCCAACGAAATTAGTCCTGAAAAGGATTATAAAATGTACATTTTGTTGTGACAAACGCTGATGCAAACCCATAGAAAAAAAGTTCGTACAATGGAAGTATATTCAAGAGTTGTATTCTGGATATTACTACTGTATTTTCATCATGTGTCTTTTGATAGACAGTAACACTTGGTCACAATACAGTTGACTAGAACCTACAAAGCATGCGTTCATACTTCACAGTACATTCTGTATATACGCCAAACGATTGCTGTTCTTTCACAGGGCTGGCTTATTTCCAATTTGGATGACTATAAAAGTTCCATGTCTCATGTCGTTAGTCATTGGTTCAGTGTTGTAGTCTGTACAATGTATGAAAATCTACTCAGGTTTGTTGAATATTGAATGAATATGTGTAAATGTTATCAACTTGTTTTTATGATCATTGTAACAAAAGGGAGCACATATTGAAGGTTATTTCTGTACGTACACTAGAAGAATGAACCTCTCTTTATGACAAGAAAGATCATATGACAGTGAAAGAAAAGTACTGTGGCCTAAACTGTGATAACTGTTGACACAATGTCAAATCAATTATGATCATGTGTGGGATCAAAATTCATAACTGTCATTGCTATGACTGTTATAACACTGTTTCATCATTTTGGACACTTTTGATGACTCAAACCTTTTATAAACTACTATCTAGCATATGTAGGGAACACATGTCTCTTGTTTCAGTAGCAGATTTCATTTGCAGAGTCCTATATGACCTAAAATTCTAGAATGGACATGCAAACACAAGCTGCCTAATACTCACTAAGCTGGACGAAAGCGATCCTTAAAAAATTCCTGCCATGCACTTGATCTGGTCCAATCAGGACCGTTGTTTGAATCCCTCAATCAGCTGCTAGGACACATTTTCATTACTACGTCTAACCACATCTAGAGCCTAGAAATATCATTTACTAACATGGATAGGTTTTCTCCTAGTTTCTAAGCTATTCTTTTGCTAAGAACTACAACACTATTACAAGAACCCCCTCCCCTATACCAGAAACAAGTCTAAGGATGAAATTATTAGTACATTGTACAATGCAGGCTTTACATTGAAGGGTACAATTACAGAGCTGCCATTGTAGCGCATTCACCCAACATTCAAGCTCCTACAGCCATGCATTAGAAATGGCCGGTACCCCATTCGGAGAGATCTCACGTTAAATTTGCATCATTTCGCAGTTTTGACGCTGGTTCTGAGTCTCAATCAAAGCAATGAGTTTTGAGAAGTAGCAAACCAAGTTGACAGGTAAATAAAAGAGTTTCTGCAGTAAAACAACACTAGTTGCCTTCTTCCCCCAATGTTACCATCTTAACCACACTACACTATGACATACGGGTGCTGTGTACTACATGTACTTACACCTCACCATGGGTCCCTAAGTGCTTGTTGCCAGTAGTCGGACCATGTTTTATTCTCTTCTCTAACGCAGCAGGCTCTGTACTACCCACAGGGTTTACCACTTTCTTGGCTCCACCCCCTGCCCCTGATCCTGTCCCCCCTGCAGTAGTAGTGCTACCCCCTCCAGCACTACCCCCACCCCCTCCGGCTCCCCCCTGGGCCTTGTGCTTAGAGTGGTGTCCGTGGTGATGCTTCCCTGCTTTCTGACGGGAAGTCTGGGCCATAGCAGAGACATGCGGATAGATCTGAAATATAGACAAGAAATGTCGATGAAGGTTAGACATCCAGGTAGAATATCCATCGCTAATTTTAAATTTCAGCTCAAAATTTTTACTCAAAATTATGTCACTGTATTGTTGTTCACAGATCCACATTCAAATGTTTGACACACCCAGAGGCTAGTGGTATTGTTTGCCCTTTTCTTCATCAACTACTGTTCAACACTGTGCTTGGGTTATGATATACTACTATGCATCTCTTTATAGATACAGCAAAACAACATTCAGATTAATTTTTCAGGGAATTTAATATATATAATGTATGTACATCTATAAATAGATTTTGCTACTAGATACCTTCATATAAAAAATTTGTTTGAGAACTCAAAAAACATACATGTACAGATGTTACTTACAACAGGGGACAAGTTACCATTATGGAAAACAACTTTTAATTGAAAATGTTGGGAAAGAGGCAACCGAAATATCGATGACTTCAGTTTCACCTTTGTGACGGTCCCAACGGCCTTTGTTCTGCCCTCGCGGAAGACCATCCGACAGTCGGCGTGCAGATATTCCGGGTTCTTGATGAATCTGAAGCGGACTTGAGCCTTGTCACCGGTACGCAGGCAGTCTCTACTCATGGTGATGATGGTTGCAGTCTGGCGAATACTTCCAACATGAACTGAACAGAACATAAAAATGTTCACTTCAACATTTTCTACTACTAACAGAAAAATGCTCAAAATTAAAGTACATTGTATACACTACTGTAAAATCTTTGAACATGTACTATCATTAAATCCACCATCAGCATAATGATCCAACATCTTTGTGTCATGAGAATCTATCCGTTTCTGTTCGCCACTTTAGTGGTCAGCCATTTTGTCAATTTTCCAAATGCACCTGAACAAACGTTTTGTGGCAAGGCACATTTCGTTATGGTTCTACAAAATAAGCGCACCTAGCACGGACTCTTTCTGCACTTTCTATTTTATGTCCAATATGTCAAATTACACAAAGGACACAAATATGATGAAAAGTGATAGAAAATGTCAATTACATGAAGATACGTCATATCTGGAATATCTCAAATTTTGGTGGCCAATCACTACATGGCACTATACCATACCCATAGCCTGGTAACGTGGACTGATGGTCGTTGGGTGATGCAGCACGAGGATCTCTCCTTCAAACTCCCAGCATGCCTGTGGGTGCAGGTCAGGTGACACCATCACCATACCCTTCCTGATAGAGGAGCGCTTGATCTGCAAAATAAAATTAAAACATTGAATGAAAAAGGAACTTTCATACAAGTGCACTGCCTTTGAATTCTTCATTACATGTATGTCCATGTATGGAAGATTTTCTTTCGGTGTGCCTGTTCGTGTGCTTGCTTGTGTAAGTTGAATCCAGACAGGCTAAGTACAGTGACAGGTTGAATCAGAGGTAAAAATGTCCCCCCCCCCCTGCATGCTGGCTTCCACATGAATCTAGGTCATAGGTCCCAGAAAAGGTTATCTTATTTCCTGTCTTAAATTTCCGCTAGAGTGGAAGAATGTGGTTATTTCTCCCACCTTATCATGTAAAGTTCATGACTGGAGTAGATTTTCTGACCTGATTTTCTAAGGGGAAATATAAACTCAGTCATGTTTAGGACGACATTCTTTACACTGCAGCAGAGACACCTAGCTGTAGCTGTAGACAGTTACTACTAAGTCTTTCATTATGTCACTATGTCATTAAGTCATTCATTATCTTAATCAAGTGCTTTTGTACCTTTTTGAGGGCAAACGATGCAGTCTGTCCCCCTCGTACTTCCTTGACAGGCATCCTCTTCCTGTGGATGCTCTTGACAGGGACCGGTTGGAACTGGCCCAGCGGATCCGGTCCCAGCAGTACCGTGTCGTTGAGTCGGATCACTCCGCGTAGGCATGTTCCCGAAACCACAGTTCCCACACCCTTAGAAACAAACATAGACACAATTAAAGTAGCTATAACTAATTTCAGATCTTCACAAGCATGTCATTTGATAGAAAATAACTTTTTTTAATTTACTTGTCATAAGTAGCTAACAGCTCTCATATGTAATCATGGAAGCTCATCTGTGTTGGTAGTAATCATAGTACAATGCTAAACTTTCTTCCAACACAAAGGTATACACGGATGAACTTTTCAACAACCATTGTCACTTTCTTCAGGATCAATATTGATCAGTTCCCCACCCTGATAGTATTGATCCTGAAGAAGGCGACAGTGGTCATTGAAATTTGATCTGTGTATAATTTTGTGTTGAAGAAAGTTAAGCATTGTCAGGCCTCAAACTTAACTTTTTCCCCTACTGTCCCGCATTGTCCCAAAAATAAATTTCAACTGTCCCGAAGTGAGGATGGACTGTCCCAACCCTATTTTCAGAAATTATGTATTACAACAACTGTAAGTCAGAGTACGCACGCCTGACAACCGCGGGGCAGGCTTTTAGCTAGGAATTTTTTTAGGGTGTACATCTGTAATGTGTTGTACTCTCCGCACTGCGCGGCGGAGCCGAGCGCCAAGGCGCGAGCATTGTAGGGGGGTCCGGGGGTATCTTCCCCTGGAAATTTTTGAAATTTAAAGCCTCTGAAATGCTATTTCCTGCATTTTGAAGTAGAATATAGCCAAATTTTTATACATCATATATTTCTTTTGTGTATCTACTCTGTTAAGAACATAGCTGAAAATAAATGCACTGAAAAGTTACTTGTAGCCTGTAACATCAGCGTTTTAACTTTACACAGTACAGAAAAATGTGTACAAACATTTAATTCATTGAAAATATATAGCAGAAAAGATGTGTTCCAAGGGCAAATTAAGCGAAATTTTCTCAACAAACAACATCCATTTATCAATATTTTAAAGATAAAGACTGCAACAAAAGTAACATCTCAAGTTACCGTGAAAAAATCGCGACCTCCGTTCAACATTTTCTACGAATTCAGTGCCGACACCGCCCCCTCCCCAGTATGTCATCGTCACATTAGCTGTTGTTTTTCCCACATTCCACCGACAAACAAGCAAAAAAAACCTCCAAAACAATTCTATACATGTACTTATCACCAATGACTTCAGGCATTCGACGAGTTTTCGTAAACAAATCAAAGTTTTTACGCTTTCCTGCGTGGTTTTTCCCGCGAAAACAGCGGGGATATCAGGTATTCCACCAATAATGGAGCCCGGGCGCGCTACGTCACGCCGAAATGGCCAATGGGGTGCGACTCTCGCGAGATGTGAGTGATTGCGAGGTTGCGCGAGACTTGAGGTAGAATCACCCAAAATGGCGGCTCGGTGCGGCCGGAATCGGCGTATTTTGAACTTTGAGCGAAGTTTCCGGGGGAAAGTAAGGGCGTACCAAAGGCGTATATCCAAAAAACAGGGCGTACATTTTGCGATTTTCTTAGCGAAGGCCGTACATTGTACGGCTGTACGCATTGCTAGCTAAAAGCCTGCCGCGGGGAGATCATGATGTTGGTTCGTTGATTATTTTCCTATTGTCCCAAAAGTGTCCCAAAAAGATTTTTCAGTTGTCCCGGCCTAAATTTTAGTGGCCCCGGGACATCGGGACATAGTTAACTTCGAGCCCTGCATTGTACTAAGCTTTCATATATAGTACACATTTTTCATGACTTACTGGTACAGAGTAAGTGTCATCGATCTGGAACTCGGAGGGCTCATGTTCATCATAGCTCATCCGCCCTGACAGCAGGTTCAGGAACATCTTCAGCAGGTCCAGGTTCTCACCTGTCACATTGGACACCTGGAAGATGGGACACACCCTAGAACGGAAAAGGACAAAAGAAATTCTGTTAGACCTTAAGGATGTAATGTGAACTTGTTACCGTCATGCAACAAGGTTTTGTCTGTTTTCTTGTGTGTCTGTACTTATTATTTGAATGTTGTAGAGAGACTCTTTTTAGTATGCTATTCATATAAGGGATACTGACATGATATGAATGATAGGAAGCTAGATCAAAGCAGGCCTCAAACTTAACTTTTTTCCCTACTGTCCCGCATTGTCCCAAAAATAAATTTCAACTGTCCCGAAGTGAGGATGGACTGTCCCAACCCTATTTTCAGAAATTATGTATTACAACAACTGTAAGTCAGAGTACGCACGCCTGACAACCGCGGGGCAGGCTTTTAGCTAGGAATTTTTTTAGGGTGTATATCTGTAATGTGTTGTACTTTCCGCACTGCGCGGCAGAGCCGCGCGATGAGCGCCGAAGGCACGAGCATTGTAGGGGGGTCCGGGGGTATCTTCCCCCGGAAAATTTTGAAATTTAAAGCCTCTGAAATGCTAATTCCTGCATTTTGAAGTAGAATATAGCCAAATTTTTGTCTTTGCTGCAAAACTACTTTTGTCCTGAGAATGGGAGGTATGTGTTCTTGATTTGAGGTGGGTATGGCTTAAAGAATACATGAGGTAATTTTCAAGTAATGTAACACTGATTCCTTACAATATAATGTTTCATGAGTTAATACATACAATCAGGGAGAGTAAATTAACATTACAGCTAAAGGTGAAACTTGACTGTTACATATATAACAACAGCAAGCTAAAGAAGTCTACAAGAAAATCTGCAAACCAACAGAGGAGAAAGTGTAGCCAGGACTGCCAGGTACATCTTATATTTCTTTTGTGTATCTACTCTGTTAAGAACATAGCTGAAAATAAATGCACGGAAAAGTTACTTGTAGCCTGTAACATCACCGTTGTAACTTTACACAGTACAGAAAAATGTGTACAAACATTTAATTCATTGAAAATATATAGCAGAAAAGATGTGTTCCAAGGGCAAATTAAGCGAAATTTTCTCAACAAACAACATCCATTTATCAATATTTTAAAAATAAAGACTGCAACAAAAGTAATATCTCAAGTTACCGTGAAAAAATCGCGACCTCCGTTCAACATTTTCTACGAATTCAGTGCCGACACCGCCCCCCTCCCCAGTATGTCATCGTCACATTAGCTGTTATTTTTCCCACATTTCGCCGACAAACAAGCAAAAAAAACCTCCAAAAAAATCCCATACATGTACTTATCACCAATGACTTCAGGCATTCGACGAGTTTTCGTAAACAAATCAAAGTTTTTACGCTTCCCTGCGTGATTTTTCCCGCGAAAACAGCGGGGATATCAGATATTCCACCAATAATGGCGCCTGGGCGCGCTACGTCACGCCGAAATGGCCAATGGGGTGTGACTCTCGCGATTCGCGAGATGTGAGTGAGTGCGAGATTGCACGAGACTTGAGGTAGAATCACCCAAAATGGCGGCTCGGTGCGCCGGAATCGGCGAATTTGAACTTCGAGCGAAGTTTCCGGGGGAAAATAAGGGCGTACCAAAGGCGTATATCCAAAAAACAGGGCGTAAATTTTGCGATTTTTTTAGCGAAGGCCGTACATTGTACGGCTGTACGCATTGCTAGCTAAAAGCCTGCCGCGGGGAGATCGGACATTCTGATGTTGATTCGTTTTCCTATTGTCCCAAAAGTGTCCCAAAAAGATTTTTCAGTTGTCCCGGCCTAAATTTTAGTGGTCTCGGGACATCGGGACATAGTTAACTTCGAGCCCTGTCAAAGGTTCTATTTCCTGCTTATATATGTTGAAATTATGGGAGCCAGTGCAAAAAATAAATTACACAGCATTACTTACAAATGCAAGAATAAATGGAACAAGAAATAAGAAAATAAGACATTTCATAGAGGTATGAGATCTTATTTTCCATGGTTCCTCACCTTTCTGAGGTGAAGTTAGTGGCTGAGGTAATGACGTCGTCCTTGTTGGAGACCAGGACGGGGATCTTGCGGCAGCCCGGAGACTTCAGTAATCTCTGCAGCAGCTTGAGTGTGTCCAGGAGGACGTTGGGAGGGCACATGTCTATCTTTGTCACCACCACGAAGACGGGGACGTTCAGGGCCAGCGCCAGACCCAGGTGCTCTTTGGTCATGCCGATGATACCTGCATTACTGCCAACCTGGAATCATACATGAATTTACCAGTAGTTGAGCAGTGGTTTAACAGTAGCTAAGTGGTAATTAAGCATTAGTTGTGCAGTAGTTGTGCAGTTACTAAGTAATAATTTAGCAGTAGTTGTGCAGTAGTTTAGCAGTAACTAAGTAATAATTTAGCAGTAGTTGTGCATTAGTTGTGCAGTAGCTCAGTAGTAATTTAGCAGTAGTTGTGCAGTAGTTTAGCAGTAGCTCAGTAGTAATTTAGCAGTAGTTGTGCAGTAGTTTAGCAGTAGCTCAGTAGTAATTTAGCAGTAGTTGTGCAGTAGTTTACAGTAGCTCAGTAGTAATTTAGCAGTAGTTTAGCAGTAGCTCAGTAGTAATTTAGCAGTAGTTGTGCAGTAGTTTACAGTAGCTCAGTAGTAATTTAGCAGTAGTTGTGCAGTAGTTTAGCAGTAGCTCAGTAGTAATTTAGCAGTAGTTGTGCAGTAGTTTACAGTAGCTCAGTAGTAATTTAGCAGTAGTTGTGCAGTAGTTTAGCAGTAGCTCAGTAGTAATTTAGCAGTAGTTGTGCAGTAGTTTACAGTAGCTCAGTAGTAATTTAGCAGTAGTTGTGCAGTAGTTTAGCAGTAGCTCAGTAGTAATTTAGCAGTAGTTGTGCAGTAGTTTAGCAGTAGCTCAGTAGTAATTTAGCAGTAGTTGTGCAGTAGTTTACAGTAGCTCAGTAGTAATTTAGCAGTAGTTGTGCAGTAGTTTAGCAGTAGCTCAGTAGTAATTTAGCAGTAGTTGTGCAGTAGTTTAGCAGTAGCTCAGTAGTAATTTAGCAGTAGTTGTGCAGTAGTTTACAGTAGCTCAGTAGTAATTTAGCAGTAGTTGTGCAGTATAAGTAGTAATTTAGCAGTAGTTGTGCATTAGTTGTGTAGTAGCTCAGTAGTAATTTAGCAGTAGTTGTGCAGTAGTTGTGCAGTAGCTAAGTAGCAATTTAGCAGTAGTTGTGCAGTCCAAGTAGAAATTGAGCAGTAGTTCAGAAGAAGTTCTTGAGTAATGGTTTACAAAGAATGTTCTTACATACCATAAGCATGCAGAAGTCTGGAGCATGCCCTGTCATTCCAAATATGGTCGTCTTCAGGTAGCGTTCGTGGCCGGCGAGATCGATAAAGGTGATGACTTTGTTGGACTCTTGGCAAATCTTGATCCAATCAAGGCTTCCACCTAAAAAAAACAATAGTATACTTACAGGTCATGTAATAGATATGCATTAGATATATTCATAGACATAGGTATCTTATAGATATAGATATCTTCTCTCTGACTGACATCTAATGTGGGAAAATGTCATAAAATGACAATACAATTACACATTGTAATACTTTTATTAATGATATCATGATGTGACTAACATATTCATAATGATCTTTTAATTGTAGTGTTTTCAATGGAAACTTGTACATGTGTATTGCTGTCCACTCTGTTTTGAATTTAAAGTCTAAACAAACAAAATAAAACAGGCTCCACCCCTGAAGTGTTGCCAAAATTTACATGTATCATCACAATAACTACAACAGGTACATTCATGTTAAATGCATCATACTAACCATGTGTGTCCGGCTTATTGACCACGTTCCCATCGCTGTCGAAGCCCAGGATGTCATTTCCGACACTGCTGGTTCGTCCGGACTCGATCTCGTGCTTGTGG